>NC_063066.1:4597381-4729881 GCF_018812025.1 Megalobrama amblycephala
TTTGTGTGAATGGCTTCTTGTGGTTGTTTATTTACCAGAAACATTGTATATAGGAGCATGGATAGAAACTCACAAACTTTTGAATGGGATCAATACATTTATTTGGGGTGTTTGGAAGAAGCAATTTCGAAGAAGCTAGCAATAGCAAGTTAGCTTTGAAAGCATGAGATCCCACTCTCTGGGTAGAACAGGTTGTCATTACGTTTATGACATGGTGTAAAAGCAGCAAAAGCTCAATGTTTTGGTTCAGGAGGAACAGTACAAGGCGGCTCCTGTTTGTTTGTGGTGCTCTGTGACTGTCTGTCTACAGCCTCAAGAAACGCACTGATGACGTGTGATCAGATATGGAAATATATATGTTGACAAGCCAGACTGAATGCAATGACTGAACAAACATTTTCTGGTCCTGAGACTTCCACAGAAGATATGTACATGTTTTAATATTTAGATGGATGTGAAGAGTATATCCACCAGTATAACAAAGTGTTTATAAAAAAATGCCTACCCTATCTTTAATAAACTCATTATTTTTCATTATCTCTTTGTTTAAATCATATTGAACAGCTTGATTGCACAAGTCTGTCACTAGCTGGTCCAAATAAATTGAGGTCTTGGGTGAGGTGGAGGCATTTAGTGCTAGAGAATTACGAGATTGTCTGGAAAACATCTAAATTAGGGAGAGAAGGAGTTGTGTTTTTCTTGAGAGGACTGATGGTGGTTTAGACTGATAAGAAATCAGACGAAACAGAGGGCTGGACCATATAATGGAGAAATGAGCAGAGTATGTCTGCTGAACATTACGATCCCCAGAAGCACATCTGAAAGAACAGGCTAATGAAGATGCTATGCTATTTTTTATTAAAGCTGAAATGTGTAAAAATACTTTGTTCTCACAGCTTTATATGCAGAGACAACTACAAATAAGTCATTTATTTTAAATCAAGTTGATTTTACCAAAGAGTGTAAATGTTGCAATGCTATTACAGTTTTTCTCAGTCGCTTTGGTACATTTCTCGAATCAAACTCACAATTTGCAAAACAGTAAGTGCATTTCTCAAAACAATTTGTACAAATAGCAAAACACCATGGATAACCTGCAAAAGCCACTCTCTTACTCAAAATCCTTAGTTCATCTCTCAAAAGTAAATATCTGTGTCAATGAACATGTCAGTGCCATCAGAATGACAAGTCCTTGTGTCATTGTGTACGGATAAGACAGTCAAATTGTTTAGTCATGTTCTCAATATAACAGTTTACTCTGGAGGGATGTTCTGATGGAAACTATGGCTAAAGTTTTGATGACAATTATTGTCAATTATAAGTTACATCTTAGTGTATGTGTGAGTGTAATTGCAAGAGAATGGAAAATATTCAAATTTACTCTCTTACTGTTTGTACTGTATTTTATTGACAGAACATGTCATTGAGTCATTGAATCATGTCGTTAGAGAAAGTCAAGATTCACCTGGGAGCAATTTACCAATTCAGGACAGATTTAGAAAAAAGTCTAATGGAAATATAGAAAGTATAGAAATATGCTTGACATATTATGATAACTTGTTCAACCATTTTGCATGTAAAGACTTATGCTATGAGCTTGTGCCTAAATGTTGTGGGGGGTGAGACTATTCAACAGAGACCCAATATAATACATTTTGATCAACATGACATAAGCAACTGATAATGTAGGAAACAACAGAGAATTGTACATAATCATTTGCATGGATGTACCAAAGCATTTGCAACTTGTTCAAAGAAATGAGAAACTGCTTTTTTGATGTGCACAAGTGACACAATGATGTGAGAATTGAACAGGTAGTTTTGAGAATTTCAATTCTGATCTGAGAAATGTACCAAAGCGACTGAGAAAAACTGTAAAACATTGCTGTATCTGAATACTTCATACTTCCATATAGTATGCTTAAAAAAAAAGAAGGTGTACGAATTCACGGCATTCATAAAACAGTAGGTGAGGCTTCAGATTAGAAATTACTAGAAGAATAACAAATTGCAGTAAACGGTAAAACTATTTGTGCAACAAACCACCATATTTTTATGATTACGTTGATACATTTGCAATAGTTTGCACTATCAAGCAGCATAACGGACTGTTTTTGTACAGCTAACATAACTGTAAGTGGAAATATACTGTCGGAGAGTATACTGTTCTGAAATCAGCAGCATAACGTAGTTGGTAGTGGTGTAAAAATTAATTATTAGTTAATTTCTCCGCCTCAAAAAATCATTTTCTTACCCTCTTATTGAATACAATTTTTTATCTGATAAGAAATCATGTGCATAAACATACGATGGAAACACATTTACCAAATAAATTCCTCAATGCGCATCAAAAAAATTGTGACTTTAAAACTCCTAAGCAAAGTCTGTCTTCAAAGTGGTTCGGTATAATTATCTCCCAGGACTCTTACACAGCAGGCATCCTCCTCCTCCCAAAGATTTACTCGCGCTCTAAGATGCAAATAATTTATTATATATGAAAATTGTTATATGCATTGCCTTCTCCAACTTTTCTTTTTGATATTTAGTGCCAGTTTATCAGGAAGTGACGATTTTGTTCTCTTCGACTCATTGGATGGAAATGCTGCTTTATTCGCAAATGTTTTATGCGATATTTCAATTTTGCGCATAAGTTAAAGGTGCCCTAGATTCAAAAATTGAATTTACCTCGGCATAGTTAAATAACAAGACATACAGTGAGTCTCAAACTCCATTGTTTCCTCCTTCTTATATAAATCTCATTTGTTTAAAAGACCTCCGAAGAACAGGCGAATCTCAACATAGCACCGACTGTTACGTAACAGTCGGGGTGTACGCCCCCAATATTTGCATATGCCAGCCTATGTTCCCAACATTATGAAAGGCTTTAGACAAGGGCAGAACGTCTGGATGTGCACAGCTGAATCATCAGACTAGGTAAGCAAGCAAGGACAATAGCGAAAAATGGCAGATGGAGCAATAATAACTGACATGACTCATGATAACATGATATTTTTAGTGATATTTGTAAATTGTCTTTCTAAATGTTTCGTTAGCATGTTGCTAATGTACTGTTAAATGTGGTTAAAGTTACCATCGTTTCTTACTGTATTCACGGAGACAAGAGAGCCATCACTATTTTCATTATTAAACACTGGCAGTCTGTATAATTCATAAACACAACTTCATTCTTTATAAATCTCTCCAACAGTGTAGCATTAGCCGCTAGCCACGGAGAACTATCAAACTCATTCAGAATCAAATGTAAACATCAAAATAAACACTGTACTTACGCGATTAGACATGCTGCATGACGAACACTTTGTAAAGATCCATTTTGAGGGTTATATTAGCTGTTTGAACTTTTTTTAATGTTGTTTAAGGCAAGCGCGAACTCTTGGGGCGTGGAGCACGAGATTTAAAGGGCCACACACCCTAAATCGGCTTATTTCTAATTATGCCCCGAGATAGGCAGTTAAAAAAATGAATTAAAAAAAATCTATGGGGTATTTTGAGCTGAAACTTCACAGACACATTCAGGGGACACCTTAGACTTATATTACATCTTTTAAAAAAAAGTTCTAGGGCACCTTTAAATTCACAACGTTGGATGGAAACATACTGACTGCACAGTAAGTTGGTTAGCATCAAAGCTGTCGTTAGCATTTTCATTAATCTCAATGACAGTTTCTCGGCTGATGAATTGAAATAGTCACACTATGCTGCTTTGTGAATGACCAGATAGTGTAGTTATGACATCTACTCATCTGGACCACGCCAACCAGCCGAACCTTGTCCCATTGGCATGTGACTTTGCATTGTGTGCCTTTATTATTATCCCCTAACAGAAAACAAAAACATCACATTTCTCATAATGGGGCCTGGAGTCTGTGAATATAGTGTAAAATGCTGCAGTGATTCATGCCAGGACTGGTAATCTTTGAAAAATCTCACAAAGCATTCCATCTTTCTCATTACAGAGCTCTTAAAATGCAGTGCCACAACAACAGCATTGGCAGCAATAGCAACAGGGTAAACAGCAGCGACTGTGTGACAACCTAGATGAATGGCCTTCGAGCAGAGAGATAGACCCAGGCGGATCAAAGAGGAGGGCGCATGGCAACACCAGAAAACATGCAGCCGAGTGTGTTATCAGCTGGTCGAGGGGCTCTCCCAGAACTTATCTCCCCTTCTTCTGTGAATCTCTAAGCAGGTAGATTACACTCATCACCTGCGAGCACTTCAAAGGCATATTTTTCCCGCTTGTGCTTTAGCAACAGTCGTCATTGAGAAAAACGATCATTGTCAGAGGTGTTGTGCAAAGAAATGCCCTTTTGTTGACTCGACTCCTGTCAGTGCTGGAGATCTGACCGCAAACAAGCACGTTATCCGGCGGCGGGATCGAGATCGGGCCCTGTCACGCCGAGTCCTGTGTAGTTCAGCCAGGGGGAACTGGGCTGACATCCTGAAAAGGGAAAGGAAGAGGAAAGAGCTGGAACACTGGTGATGATAGTCACCTTCCCTCCCCGATTATCTTTCGTGATAGAGGAAACGTGCCTTGCTGCAGTCTGTACAGCGGAGGAACAAGTCTTTAGTGCTCCATTGCAAAAAGCTCTTTTGTCCCATATCTGTTGTCAGGAAAAACCAGGGTGTTGGAGATATGGTAAAACAAACACAAAACACACACTCCATCCTGGCCTGCGGTAAGTTTATGTGCAACAACACTGGCTGAGGTAACCGTCTGGCCAAAGGTTTAGTCATTTTTAATTACAGGTGAGAGATTGAATATTATGTACTGCGGGCTCTTAGCAGAAATGAGCCCATAAAAGATTAAAACATGAGAAACATAATCTCACTTAAAGGCGCAAAAAACGAGAGGGCTTTAAATCAAGCACATTAAATTGGTATGCTTTATAATTCATAGAAACGACATCAGTGTGGAATGCTTTTGCTGTGCTCAAACCTAATACATTTTTCATGCTGGACACACTGTTGATAAGTATGGATCATGACAGATGATTTACAGGTTGGCAAACCTAACGCAACATGGGATGAATATGGAGCAAAGAGTCTGTGCTTTTCTTCTCTGACTTTAAAGGGGACCCCTTTTTACAAGATGTAAAATAAATATCTGCTGTCCCCAGAGTGTGTATGTGAAGTTTTTGCTCAAAATACCCCACAGATCATTTTATATAGCATGTTAAAATTGCCACTTTTTGGGGGTGAGAAAAAATGCGGCATTTTTGTTTGTGTTCCTTTAAATGCAAATGAGCTGGTGCTCCCGGCCCCCTTTTGAAAAGAGGGCGGAGCTTCAAGAGCTCATGCTCTGACACCACTACTCATAGTTTCTGACATTTTCAGTGCGTGAGATTGTCCTGTTTTGTTGTTGCCGGTGTTGTGCCGAATTCCAAAGTATTGGAAGGTTTAGGATTAGGTGTGGGGGAGGAGTTAAGATTAGGGGTGGGGTTAGGATTAGGCAATCAGGTAGTGACATCAACGAGGGGGCAGGAGTGCGGTGTTTGGCAGGAGTACAACACCGGCAACAACAAAACAGGACAATCTCACGCACTGAAAATGTCAAAAACCGTCAAACCTTAAGGCCCGGGTATACTTCACTTTCCGCGCCTGGACGTGTCTCGTGCATCTTTCATAGTATACTCAACCTCGGATGCGCGCGGATGACCGAGTTTGACACATGCACGGTACAAGTTTTTCTATACTCTTACCAGACATCGTGTCATCAACGGGACATTCGCTGGGCATGATCGGAGAAGAAAAATAGTGCATCCACCATTGCAACATAGTTCAGAAGATACACCAAGAGAACAGGAATCAAAAACAGTGGAGAAGGTTATGCTTCTATGTTTACTCGGCTTGTTTTCGAATCGCTCTTCGTTCTCAGTGCGTACTGCCACCTAGAGGACTCATCTGTCCAGCTTGCGCATGCGCTGTTGTACGCGCACCATCTGCACGGTCTCAAAATTTGGGCTGCACACGTACAGGGTGTGTGGCTGTCCGGATGTGTACTTTGGGCTTTATATGTTCGAACTAGAGTCAGACAATGATGGAGAGACTCAAGAAGAAGTGATAGAATGCAACAAGACGTTTCTGAATGGCAAAATTATTGGCGCAAACGTCTAAGATTTTCTTCAAGACATTTCCTTCGAAAATAAAATTTAACCACGATGTCCTCAGTGACTGTTTGGTACAGCTGCTACAGCGAGGATACAGAAATGCCGTTCTCTCTGTTTCTCACTCAGATGACATCTTCGTAGGGGGAATCTGAATCAGCTCATTTGAAGAGACTGCTTTTGATTTATGGGAATTATAAAAAAAAAAATGAGTGAGTGGATTTTTACTATTATAGGCTAGTTGTTTACACACACACACACACACCTGTGGACACACACTGGTGTTCAAACAACTTATAAAAGTGAGTTTTGCATAATATGTCCCCTTTAAATTCAGTGTCTCTCCTCTGAGACAAACCATCAGGCTGGAAATGAAATGACAAATGGCAGTTATAATACTTCTGATAATGCTACACAGAGTTTTCACCTTGTCGCAGGTATAGTGTTTGTGTTAAGCTTTTTCTTTTCTCCCATAAATGCATTGTACCAGCCTGACGGGTGTGACTGGGGAACAGCGCAGCTATAAATCTTCAATACGACCTCTCTGCAATGATCTTTTAGACCACTGCTTGCAAAACACTCTGTGCAGTTTGACTCAAAATATTTCAATGGTTTGTTATTTTTGTCTTTTCCATTTTTATTTACTTATGTGAATGTTTAAGCGGCGGGTTTGTGTTTTGTATAATAATGAACTGTACGCTTGCTTGTGTGGAGTGTTGCGGTAAACATGATCTTTACGAGTGCGGTGGCAGAAATGTTCTGACTTATCCTGGCAGGCCCAGAGCAGCTGGACTGAACTGGAAAAGTGTAGAGAATGAAGTCATAACTCTGATTTTAAAGTATCTTTCAACACTCGTAAAACAGGCCGGTCAGTTTGAGTGACCTCATTGCTTGGTGTAGGCTGGTATAATGGTTTTGTTTGGAGATGGTTGAAGGGAATATTTCAAATCAAATTTATTATGCATCTCATTGCTTTTTTTTTTTTTTTTTTGATATTCAAAATTTGCATTTAGCCAATTTCTCGTTTTCGTCAGTGAAAAAAATTTGTTGATGAAAATGAATGGACTGTAAAGCCCAAAGTATTGTTCACTTTTTATACGTATGCGGGTCAGCGTACAGTGCATGTGACGCGAATTTCATCATCAGAAGAGTTTGCGCGTACTTTATGTGCACCGCCGGATTTTTGTAACCATGCATATTTGTATACGCAGGTCACACATGCGCATTTAATTTTTTTTGCATTAATTAGTTTATCCACAAGGTGGCAACTGTGCCCTGGTGGCGTCGATTCACAAGGTAGTCAAAGAAAAACTGTATAAGCAGAACAGACGCATGCAAGCTACAGTGACGATGGAGGCCTACATAGATGACAGATTGTGTGATGAGGTACCCTCATTTGTACAACTCTAGCATGAAAGAATACAAAGATGTTTACATGGGTTGTAACTCGTGGCGAGAGATTGCACATGCATCGAACACCTGTGTATGCGTACGAGTCAAATGAAGTATACTTTCCTAGGCTGTGTGTTCGACTGTGTGCGTATACCCAGTGCTTTGTGATATCTAAGGCTCAAACTATGAAATCAGCAACAGTCATCATGGGGGGCCTTTCATAATTGGGAATCGAAGATTTCAGTGAGGTTTTAATCACACCTACAAATAGAGACTCACACAAATGCACAAGCAAGCAACACTTTCATGAGCTAAACAATGACACGTGAACATGTGGAGTGTCCAACAGTTGCCCATTGTGTAAGATTGGAAAACGGTCAAAGCGAGAGATACATGTGGCACGGTGTTTGAGCGGTGACTAAGAAACCCACACGGTTGTGATTACGGCGTGTATGACTGCTCATTGAGTTTGTTAACTCGGCGTGGCTGCATATAGTCACTTCTGGGTCGGCCAAGGTACCCTCAGGCTATGTTGAGCAAAATGTAATGCTTTTACAACTTGGCCCATTACAGTTTGATACAGGTTTATTTCCCCTGCTAATGGTAAATCTCTCCCCTTTCCTCAACAAGCCCCCCTTACCTGGCAGGGCCGGTTCTCTGGATACCTGGTTTAATCCAGCTCAGATCCAGATGTGCAGGAGGAAGAGCACTATGGCTGACCGATCTGTCTTTATCTATTCTCATTCTGCATCCTCTGTACTGTTTCTCTGAAAGGTCAAATGTGCTCTCTGAGAAACTCTTTGAAAGGGACCTGAAAATTGCGCTGCCAGCCGCTTTCGATTATTTGTGCCCTAAAAGTCCTGTAAAAGAAAAAGGCTCAAACCACAGCAGAAATTACTGAATTCTTTCATAAATGCCTACATTCGTTCTTGCCTGCACCATTACGCAATAGCGGCTTGGCTGGTGTGTGCCTTGTTTCTTACGCTACAGGACATCCATTTCCACCTTTAAATGAATATATTGCATAGCAACTGACCACCGTGTCTTTAAACACAATTAGAATAGCTCAGATTTACATTCAATTTCAAAACTGATGGATGTTGGTAGGATTGGTTTAAACAGCCATGCTTCTGAAAAATCATTTTGTTATAAAATGGGATTCAAAAGTCTAAGGGCATATTAAAAATGTAATTCAAAATCAAAATCTAATCTAAAACCTGGAAAGGTTTTTTTGTAAATAGAAAAATAATAAAACAAAGAAACTTTATGACTTAAAATGAATACTTTTTTGTGATCGGTCAATGCTGCTATTATGAAATATGATTACAATTTAAAATAACTGATTCTATTTTAATATATTGTAAAATATAATTTATTCCTGAGGTCAAAGCTGAAGTTTCAGCATCATTTCTCCAGTCTTCAGTGTCACATGATCCTTCAGAAATCATTCTAATATGCTGAGTTGATGCTCAAGAAACATTTATTATCAATGCTCAAAACAAACAACTTTGATGAATAGAAAGTTCAAAAGGACAGCATTTATTTGAAATGAAAATCTTTTGTCACATTATTAATGTCATTTTTGATCAATTTAATGCATTCTTGCTGAATAAAAGTATTAATTTATTCAAAAAAACCTAAAACAATTTCAGTTTTGCATCGAGGTTCTGATCACCCAGTTGGTGTTTATTTTTCTATAATGAACGGCTGACTGCACATTATCCCTTACGTATTTAAGACTGGTAAAAAGCAAACACATTTAATAGAAGTGTTTTCACCAGTACTCAGACATTTGAACCCCACTCTATTTATCTGTTCCCTGATTTTATTAAAGAAAACATGTTTGTTAAAGCTGCCAAACCAATGTGCGGCATGATATGCACGACCACGTTTCCCTACAACCTAAATTTGGACTAAGAGACAGAGTGTTGTGCTGAGTCTCGATTATACAATTAGACAAGGCAATAAATGTGTAACTTATATAAGCAAAGACCATGGCAAGCAGACCAGCAATTTTTTATTTGACATGGATAGCCCTTAGCTGCAAACAAACCACAATAGCCTCACATCAACCCAGACTGCTCGTTCTCATCATTCAGCCATGATTGCTGGCGAACTACCAATTAGCAGCTTATGGGACGCAGCTATGCAAATGCGGGCTGACTGGGCTTAGACGCCAATCAATGGCGGGCTGAACCGAAATCAATGACACAGTTGACATGTTTTAATGGGCTGTGGGTGAAGGTGTCTCTGCCAGCCAGGAGATTATTTTTGCTTGTGGTAAAATGAAATGTAGCCTTACTCTCTCAAACCCAACAACCCCTAACTCTTCCTGCTCCAGTTCTCTCTTTCACTTATGACCTACTTCCTATCTGACCAAGTCTTACTCACAGAGAAATCACTCAGGTAAGGAAATTGTGAGTCAGGGATATTCTACCAATCTTCAAGCACATCAGCACAGGATTCGAGACAGCCAGGAGGAGGTTGTGGACCGTGCCTCTATCTGGCAGGTGAATAAACGGCCTCTGTTGATGTATGTTCCGATACTGCAGTGCCAATCAATCTGAACACCCACACCCCTTGGAGGAATGAGTCACTTGGGTCATTCCTGGGATTTGGTAATATTTCAACTTGGATTTTGTCATTTTTAAATACATAGAATTAATTTTCTCAATGCCCCACATCACAAGGCACATATCAAACCTCCAACAAATCATATTTTCCCACTTCAGGCATTAAAGACCTTTTATTATTTTCACATTTTATTCTCAATCCCATAACGGACAAAATGGAATATACATCTACCTACTGCTCATGTGTCCCTCATAACAATTTAATAACTACAAATATAACATTTATGAAAATTTTAGCATTTTTATGAGACTGAAGTTAAAAGTAAACAAATTGTGTGTGTCTGGTCTATTTAATTTTGTAAAAAATGTTTTCAATTTAGATGTTTAACTAAAACCACAATTTTATTGCGTTAGTTCTTAACATGTCACGTGGTAATCAGCAAGAAATGTCTTCATTTTTAATCGTCTTCCCTATTTTTTTCCCCAAAATAATAGTTGAGAATACCGTGACGGGGTTGAAGACCGGCTGCGTCCGAAATTGAATTGTAATTGAGTAGTATGCACAAAACAGTATGCAAACAGAGTATTCATAGTATACGAAAAACAGTAGGCGAAAAGTACCCGGATGACTTACTACTTCCGGTGAGATTCTGAAGTGTGCATACGATGGACACTTCACTATCCCATGAGGCCACGGGAGAGGATTTGTGAATGGAGTTGAAGGGACGGAACTGACGCTGGTAGGTCATGTGACAGTAACAACAACATGGCGGATTTAGTACGTCCGAATTCATTCATACTACATGCATTCTTACTATATAGAACGTACTTTTTCAATGGTCGTGAAGTAAATTTAAATTCAAATGTAGAACCTACTCAACAGTGCGTGATTTTGGACGCAGCTATTGCCTTCAATTTTATATATTTTTTCTCTCGTATTGGCTGCCATTTCTGACATAAGATGTCTGTCAATATTTAAGTGCACACATTATGTAAAATATTCTATTTTTAACTAAATTATGAGTTGTCATGATTTTAGTAAGTATATCTTTACTGAAATCATGACAATTTTATTATTATTATTATTAAAATTATTCATAAACGAAGTGAAAAAACTCAACCCTGTCACAATTTTTCAACCCCGAAACAATGAGAAATATACAGATATGTAAATGGCCTAATGTCAAAATGACCACTGCTCCTCTTGCAGTGTAGGGGAGTAGGCCATATATGGCAGCAATGAAATAAGTACATTGTTTAAAGGTGCTGTAGAATGTCTTTTTAAAAAATGTAATATAAGTCTAAGGTGTCCCCTGAATGTGTCTGTGAAGTTTTTTTATTCATTTTTTTTACTGCCTATTTTGGGGCATCATTAAATATGCGCCGATTCAGGCTGCGGCCCCTTTAATTCCTCACGCTCCCTGCCCCAGGAGCTCGCGCTTGCCTTAAACAGCATAAACAAAGTTCACACGGCTAATATAACCCTCAAAATGGATCTTTACAAAGTGTTCGTCATACAGCATGTCTAATCGCGTAAGTACAGTGTTTATTTGGATGTTTACATTTGATTCTGAATGAGTTTGATAGTGCTCTGTAGCTAAAGCTAACATTACACACTGTTGGAGAGATTTATAAAGAATGAAGTTGTGTTTATGAATTATACAGACTGCAAGTGTTTAAAAATGAAAATAGCGACGGCTCTTGTCTCCGTGAATACAGTAAGAAACGATGGTAACTTTAATCACATTTAACAGTACATTAGCAACATGCTAACGAAACATTTAGAAAGACAATTCACAAATATCACTAAAAATATCATGTTATCATGGATCATGTCAGTTATTATGGCTCCATCTGCCATTTTTCGCTGTTGTTCTTGCTTGCTTACCTAGTCTGATGATTCAGCTGTCTTGCCCTTGTCTAATGCCTTGAACATGAGCTGGCATATGCAAATATTGGGGGCGTACATATTATTGATCCCGACTGTTACGTCACAGTCGGTGTTATGTTGAGATTCGCCTATTTTTCGGAGGTCTTTTAAACAAATGTGATTTATATAAGAAGGAGGAAACAATGGAGTTTGAGACTCACTGTATGTCATTTCCATGTACTGAACTCTTGCTATTTAACTATGCCAAGATAAATTCAATTTTTGATTCTAGGGCACCTTTAAAATGTTAAAACTAAGATGGAAAATTATAATTTTCCATCTTAATTTTATCTGATGGGGTTGAGTTGTACCCTCCCTGACTATAATACACCTCATAAAGTATGATACTACTTACCATCTTCTGCACCACTGTTAAATTATGTCATTTCTGGTAAATGATGTCACATATGGGTGGAGTCTAAATTATTATTGTCGGAGAATGTTTGGCATGACGGGGTTGAGTTTAGACTGAGGGACATAACTTTATAGTCTGTTTTTTATAACATATCTTGAATTTTTTTAGAAAATTATTTTTTCACAAGAAAGTAACACAAATAAATACTTTAAATATTGCCAAAAAATATAGACATTGTGATTTTGTTTGCCTCAGGGACATGACAAAATGCTTAGTGAACCACCAGTTTAAAAAGTCTGGGGGGCTGAAATATTACCAAATCCCGGGAATGTTTTAGCCTCGGTCGCTTCTCATGCACTGTATTTATGTGCGTGGGCACATATTATGACAAAATCAAAAAGAAAGTGGAAATATCCATATTAACAACGACAACCCGCTCAATATGACGCTCACGCTCTATAGAGGGTGTTTATTTTGGGTGTTTCGAGGGACTTTATGTACCGCAAATTCATATGTATGAGTCTCTGTGTGTTTATACTGTATGTGGTATAGTGAAATACAGGGCAAAAACATGTGGGAGAGCTGGAACAAGCCCTGGAGTGCATTAGTCCAGGTTCTCTAGTTTTTTAAGTTGAACTTACTTCAAAGGTAGCCGATTCTTTCTTGACTCATTGGACCTGGCGTACCCTTGCTATAAACAGAGAGAGAGAGATAATGGGTTTCAGTCTATTGGCTGTATCTGATGATATTCCTTAAACTTTTTATAAACATAAACACCAGATAAAATGAATCACACTTCTTTTAAGGTCAGCTGCTGCTTCCAAATGTTTTTACTTGCTCATACTGCCCCCTCCTGGTGTAATACAGGTACTCAGAATGTTTATTGTCATTCATTGGCTGTCAGAGTGAGACTGCTTACCTAAATTGACCCCCTGATGAGAAACTAATTTCCCAGAGCTCAAAGTACATAATGGTCAGCACTTAACATAAATGACAAAGGTGACTCATGCTGTTGGCTATCACTCTACAAATGATGGGGATCATCAGGAGACGAGGGACTAAATTAGCCTCTGGTCTCTTAGCGAGTGATTCAACCATACTCATTTTGAATGAATGATTCTAAATTAAAGAAAATATCCCTTCTTAAGGGATTTCTACTTAACTTTGTCCAGAGACAGATGTTTCCACCAAATATATACAATATGTGGAGAGTGGTGATATCATTACCGAAAGAAAACAGTCATTTCTTTATGTCTGGTTGTTTAGGCCTGGAACATATTATGATTATATACAGTATTTTTCATTCAGGATGAAAACATGTTCATTTTAAAAAGCGATTTTTAACACCCCTTACTCTTGTTTAGTGTTGACTGCACTGTAAAAAAATTATTTTCATGATTTGTTATCACAACATTTTTTCTTTTGGCAAATCAACTAGCATAATATTTTGAGTTTCTGTTGATTAAACCAGTCGCCTTTATTGCAGTAACTAACATTTCTAATTTCAATGATCTAAAAATTTTAAGGCAACTTACTTTTTTAAGTTAAACCAACAATTCTTTTTTACAGTGTGCATTTGTGGTGAGAGGACATAATGACAGGTTGCTGTTTCTGTGTGCAATAGTTTGTTTGATAGGGTTGGGCTGTTGCCATAGCAATGTAAAGCTGACCTATAATGCATGTGCAGCCTTCATTCTCGTGTGTTGAATTGTTTTTTCTCGGAAGAAGCTGCAATTTACCTCACCAACATTGATAACCAGGAAACCACAGCAGCGCTTCCAGTCCGAGCTGGAATGAAGCATGCATTCATGGAAGAGTTATGTATGGAATGCACTAAATGTCAGAAAATAAAACATGTGCATAGTCACGATTTTTACCTTATTTTTTACTTACTCGATTGCTTGTGCAAAAAAAGGGCCATTACTCTGTCAACTGAATTAAAAAATAGGACTTTCTAAGAACAATTTAAGAAGATTTGTGATGTTATTATAGGAAAAGTAAAGTAGCATGTACAGGGAACATTTCTTTTATAGCTTTGTGTATGTGCTTTTAGTAAAACCTACTGTCTGTAAAGCCTTATTCTGTAAATGACAAGCAAGACAGATGGAAAATGTGCAAATAAATGGCTACATAAAGGTAAATATCTACAGTATAGGGGAGAGCAGGGAGTGACACGGTCAGTAATAACACAGAAGAAGTAGAAGACTCTGTGTAAAACTATAAAGGACAAACTAAAAATGTGTGATAATGTTAATGGATGTACTATTCAACATTTCACACAAGCCGTTCATTTGCATGTATAATAAAACTTTAGGTTAAATATCAAGTCAGAGCAGAAATGACTTGTAAGCCTGTTTTGTGTATTTGTTCTGTATTTGTATGTCTTTAGGCTATTTGTTGTTCTGATGAATCTGTTTAAGAATTAGAATGGTAAAAATGAAACAAGGATTAGGGAATTGATAATGAGAAGATGGGGGAAAAAAAGCACAAACATTTAAACTGACAAAATTAAAAATGTCAGATCTTGCAAATGGGGTGCAAGATCTGTTTGGTTACTGACATTTTTCCAAACATCTTTCTTTGTGTTCAGCAAAACAAAGAAACTCATACAGGTTTGGAACTACTTGAGGGTGAGTAAATGATGACAGAATTTTTATTTTTGGGTGAACTGTCCCTTTAAGAAAGGCCTATTGTAGGACCGTGAGAAACATAAAGTGTGCCCAAACTTTTGACAATGAATATGTGGTTTTATACACAAATACTATATAAAATGAAAACCTGTAGTATAAAATTAAAACATTGAAAGACGAATTTGAGGTGTAGACCTTATTCACAGCAGTGCCATCTTTAATTTTTAACGGGAATGAAAGAGGCTGTGGGGGATAGACATAACATGATAACACGTATAACATGAGCACTGACAGGTGAAGTGAATAACACTGATCATCTCTTCATCACGGCACCTGTTAGTGGGTGGATATATTAGGCAGCAAGTGAACATTTTGTCCTCAAAGTTGATGTGTTAGAAGCAGGAAAAATGGACAAGCGTAAGGATTTGAGTGAGTTTGACAAGACGACTCGGTCAGAGCATCTCCAAAACTGCAGCTCTTGTGGGGTGTTCCCGGTCTGCAGTGGTCAGTATCTATCAAAAGTGGTCCAAGGAAGGAACAGTGGTGAACCGGCGACAGGGTCATGGGCGGCCGAGACTCAGCGAAGGCTGGCCCGTGTGATCCGATCCAACAGATGAGCTGCTGTAGCTCAAATTGCTCAAGAAGTTAATGATGGTTCTGATAGAAAGGTGTCAGAATACACACGTATGGAGCTGCATAGCTGCAGACCAGTCAGGGTGACCAAGGCTGACCCGCCGAAAGCACCAACAGTGGACACGTGAGCATCAGAATTGGACCACGGAGCAATGGAAGAAGGTTGTCTGGTCTGATGAATCACATTTTCTTTTGCATCACGTGGATGGCCGGGTACGTGTGCGTCGCTTACCTGCGGAACACATGGCACCAGGATGCACTATGGGAAGAAGGCAAGCCGGCGGAGGCAGTGTGATGCTTTGGGCAATGTTCTGCTGGGAAACCTTGGGTCCTGCCATCCATGTGGTTGTTACTTTGACACGCACCACCTACCTAAGCATCATGGAAACTGTATTCCCTGGTGGCTGTGGTCTCTTTCAGCAGGATAATGCTCCTGCCACAAAGAAAAAATGGTTCAGGAATGGTTTGAGGAGCACAACAACCAGTTTGAGGTGTTGACTTGGCCTCCAAATTCCCCAGATCTCAATCCAATCGAGCATCTGTGGGATGTGCTGAACAAACAAGTCTGATCCATGGAGGCTCCACCTCACAACTTACAGGACTTAAAGGAACATCTTGGGGTCCACAGCACACCTTCAGGGGTCTAGTGGAGTCCTCGACGGGTCAGGGCTTTAAATGTGGACCAACACAATAATAGAAAGGTGGTCATAATGTTATGCCTGATTGGTATACATCTCTTCAGTGGGTTGTACTGTGTTATTTAATGTGTTTTGGATCGTTCTGCAAAATATATTTCCAAGAAAATTACAGACAACATGAGCTGTGGAAAATTATAAGTGATCAAGGAGATTTATACAGCTTTTTTCCAGGTCTCACAGCCTCGCTTTTATACCTGTCATGGCGCTGCTCTGAATAAGGTCTATTTCATAAACACTGAGCTGTACCCCAGGCGCCCACGCGATGTCTCTGTTTCCCAGACAACAGCTCGCGCACAACCCTGGAGAGCAGCATGCGCCCTTTTACCTTGACAACGGTGTGTGTCTCTTCTGGTTTACCACTACTACTGGCAATCGATATCGCTCGTAACCTGTCTAAGAAATCAACGCACCAGATGCCACTCTGCAGCATTCATCCGTTTTAATATGCTAATGAGGAAAACAATGCATGTCATACTTCTCGTGACTAAGCTCACCGCGCGCGGCATGATCGGAATGCGTGACGCGGGGCCTGGTGCGTGAACCTGTTTCTCAGCCAAGGACCGTAAGAACAGGTGGTACTGAAGCAACATTAGTCAGTCTTGCTTTCGAGGTCAGATTAACTTTGACAGAGCGGTACACTGCTTGTTGTTGCGATGTTTCAGTGTTCTGCGTCCAAGGAATCTCCGCTGTAAACATACAGGTAAGAACACAGGTGAGATGCAAACGTGTATTTAGCTCTACAGTCGAGATTTCACGCTGCGCGTCAACCATAAGATTAAAGGGACAGTTCACTCAAAATGAAACTCCTTCCATTATTTACTCAACCTCTCTTCAAACCCGTTTGACTGACTTTCTTATGTGGAAAACAAACGAAGATGATACGGAATGGCAGTCTCAGTCATCACTCACTTTAATGGTCTGGAAAAGGATGTACTCTAACTCGTAAATGATGGTGTGGAAATAGTATAATTTTCATTTTTGAGTGAGCTACACAGGTAAAAAAAAAAAAAAAAAGTAAATTTCTATAATGTACTTAAAGTTCTCTATTTCGTGCACTAATTTTGTACTTAATATACTTAAAGTTCTTCTTTAGTACGTCTTAAGATAATCTTAAGGACATCTAAGTGTACTCAACTGTGCTCTTTTGAGACGGCATTAAATATGAACTAAAATGTGCTGTATTTAAAAAATGTATTTAGATATCACTTATAGTACATTTGAACCCATCATGTACTACGAGTGATATCTAAATATATTTTTTAAATACAGAGATGGTATATTAAAAGCACATTTTAGTTCATATTTCATGCCGTCTCAAAATAGCACAGTTGAGTACACTTAGATGTTCTTAAGATTATCTTAAGACGTACTAAAGAAGAATTTTTAGTATATTAAGTACATAATTAGTGCACAAAAATAGAGCACTTTAAGTACATTATAGAAGTGTACTTTTTTTTCACCTGGGTTTACAATGTGTAAGGTGAAATTACGTATTATGTGACTGAGGATTGAGTGAATACATTTGTTGAATAATTGTGAACATAGATTACAAAATAAATTGTATCGTAATCATACAACACTGGTTTTTCATGTTCATGACAAACAGTTTTCCTAGTACATAGTCCATTTGTTGTCAGGAAAAAATATAGCCTAAGTAACTGATAAGATGTCATTAATGAGTTTCTAGGAGCCTTTTATTATAGGACTAAGTATCATGCTATAAATGCAAATCAATTTATGTATAATATATTCAGTTCATTTGCATAAATTAAGAAACACACACACACATTCCACATAATGTAAGGCTGCTGTCAGAGTTTTTGATATGACATCTCAAGCATTTTCCTGCAGTGTGTCATGCTATACTTCCTTAACTAGTTAAAAGTCAGTTTGAAACGGAAGTTGTGATAGACTTTTTCTTCCCTGTTGTGACACACATCTACGTGAAATGGCTTCTCAGACAAGAAAAAATGTAGGGCGGGACTTGATTTTGTCTGTTGAATTGATTGGATGGTTGTGGTTTGCTATTGGTCGATCTAATGTGAGTGACAGGTTGATCCGCTGTTATAGATTTTAAAGTAGGCCTATGTGTGTTTTCTGAAGACGGAAACCCATGACCTTTGAGTTGCAGGCATTGTGCTCACTATAATCTACATTTTTTTTTAAATACAATAAATAAAATAAGTAAAAAATGTCAATGCAGTGAACTACACAATTCAATATTTTTTCTCATTATAAATTACATTAACGGCATAATGCGAATAACAAGTTTGCTTGAAAAAATGACAAAGTGAACATGCATATATGCATGTGAATATGCATTTCTGAATATCACTTTTATGGTTGATCGACAATTTACACATTTTAATAGGAATCCACACGATTAAGAATTTCAAATAAAGTTGAAAGATTTCGCAACAGGTTCAAGTCGGTCATGCGAATTTGCCACTTGCCACTCTTTTGTGACTCATAAATTGCTACTCTATTGACAATAAACAATAGGCATTTTTTCCCCATTTTGCTAATGTGACCGAACCTTTAGTATTTGGATTACCCCCCTTTTGGCCATACTTGAAATGTTTATTCAAGGGTTAGTTCACCCAAAAATGAATTTTCTGTCATTAATTACTCACCCTCATGTCATTCCAAACCCGAAAGACCTTCGTTCATCTTCAGAACACAAAAAATAAGATATTTTTGATGAAATCCAAGAGTTTTTTTTTTTTTTTAAATCTCCCATAGAAAGCAACGAAATTACACATTCAAGTTCCAGAGAAGTTGTAAAGACATCATTAAGATTGCAGTGGTTCAACTTTAATATTATGAAGCGACAAGAATACTTTTTGTGTGCAAAAACAAAACAAAAATAATGACTTTATTCAACCAATTCCTCTACCCTGTCAGTCTCTTACGATAAAAAAATTTCATATTTCATACTCTCAGATTTCATCAAAAATATCTCAATTTGTGTTCCGAAGTTGAATGAAGGTCTTGCGGGTGTGGAACAACATGAGGGTGAGTAATTAATGGCAGAAATTTCATTTTTGGGTGAACTAACCCTTTAAAGTCTAAAAATAGAATTTAAGGATTTTGGATCTTACACTGTTTATTTCAAGGTCTAAAAATATCCTAGATTTTTAATGTAGTTTCAAACTTGTAGAAATTTGTGCAAATTTGAACCTAAAATCTTAATGATAACAACACTTTGTGTCCATTTTCATCCTGAAGTTGTCAGGATGTGTTTAAAACAGTTGGCTTTTTAACACCTCCCATTGACCAACAAGTCAGCGAGTTCTTTCCTGGCCACATGGGGCTTTTGTTTACTGCAGTTGCTGCACAGTTGAGTCTGAGTGTGTTGCACCAGCTCTTGAACTCATGCCATCCAATCAGCTTCATCCTTCGCAGGCGTCACTTCCTTCCCAATGACTCCTGCGGTCAATCTGTGTATTTATTAAAGTGTGTGTATCTGCAGTGGTCCATTCCAGATCCCCACTGCTAAAATCCCACCTCCCCCCGGCTTACTCCTGCCAGCTGACCCACCCATCCCCCCCTTCCCTCACACACCCGTGCCACATGAGGCCCTGCAGTGTGACTCAGTGGACAAACTTACACCAGTCTGAGAGTCTGGCCCAGGCTTTCCCCAGCTGCACACCTCGTTTTTCCAGCGCTAGAGACACCAAGGGTTAGTATTTCCCTTGCTGTAAAGGTAATGATGCATTCGGTTGTTTTCTTGGGATTGTTCTTGTTGTAAACCTGTAATTTCTTTACTCCTTTAAGTAGGGGTTAGTCATACTGCAGTGCACCACTGTTAAAGCTCTCAGTGAGCGAGCGTAAGCGCTGCGCTACATGCTGAGTTTGTGGTTTTCGCTTTGAGTGTGCTTGTCTTGAGCACTTGCTACAAGTATGTTGTTTTCTTATTAATGGCAACGGATGTGGTGAGATTTGTGCTTAAAGTTTTTCTTTGTAAACATAGATGTGCTTACAGATCAATGTGCATGTGGGTGTAGCAGGAATTGTAACTAAGGTGTTTGTGGTCATCTTCAATGACTGCACAAATATCATAAAAGTTTGTTAGACTCTGACCTTGAGTTTGTTTATTTTTTGGATATATATATGTTTTATTACAATGAAGTGCATTGCAATCAAAAGCTGTCTTTGGTAGCATCTTCTTTGAAAGTGTAAGGGTCTTCAGACACATGGTGTTTTACCCCCTCTGGGTAGGTGACAATACAGAGCACTCAGCCCTTTATGGGTGGTCCTTATAGTATGTGTCGGAGGAGTCTGGTTTATGTGTAATAGTCCTGATTGATGACCGGTTTTAACTTATTTGAGATAAGCTTATAAGGGAAGTTCATGCAATCCAAGATCAGCATTCTTTTAAGGGGCGTTTACACTGACAAATAACCGCAGATACAGAGCAATCGGAAGTCATTTATTTTCAATGAGACTTGGCTATTTGAGTTCAGATATTATTCAGATGCGCAGTGACTATCAGTGGGAGTGCAGTAAGTATGTTTACATGTGCAGTTATTATGGACTTACAGTGGGTTTTTGCCTAATCAAGCCATTGTTGTTGTTGTTAACTAAAACTATTTAAAATTTGCTATTTAAATGTTTCTGGTAATTGAAATGAAGCTGAAATAAGATATAAATGTTAGATGGAAAAACTTGGTTATTTCAGTTAGTTGCCAAGGCAGAATTGCTCATTTTGTTGTTTAAGTACTATACTTAGTAAAACTGAAATAAAAATAAAGCTGAAATATAGTTTGCCAGAGGAGAACTGGCCCTCCGACTAAGCCTGGTTTCTCCCAAGGTTTTTTTTCCTCTCCATTTTAACACCTATTTTCCACTTGTTTGCCACCTGATGTCACCTGTTGGAGTTTGGGTTCAATGCCACTGTCGCCTTTGGCTTAGTTGGGGACACTTGATATTTGAATAAATCATTTCAAAATAATGTACCAGTTATCAATGTAAAGCTGCTTTGACCCAATCTACAAAAAAAAAAAGCGCTATATAAATAAAGGTGACTTGACTTGACATGACATACTGTAGGGATGGGCGGATTTCCCAAAATTTCATATCACGATCTAGGGGTGGGCGATATGACCAAAATGTTAAGATAGGAGTAATTTTATATCATGATAATATTAATTTGGCTTTAAATAAGTTTTTTATATCACATCACAGTTTTTCATAACATTGAAATGTCATAATTCTACACCATTTTCAATATTTAAAAAATGAATACTAGCCTAAAAAGACTCTCAAGCTTACTGAAGAAAAGAAAACAGTGACAGAGAACAGTCTTTTGTTTAATATTAATGACACAGACAGCAGCAGGTATTTGCATGGATGCATGGATCTAATATAATGACACGCATCCGATTTCTGTTTATTCACTTAAGATGTAACTGACTGTCTTTATGTACAGTAAATACTCGCCAAGATGGACATTTTTGTATATATTTGACTATTTAACCCTTATGCGGTCTTCGCATAAGGAACTACACTCGTGGTCTTCGGGGTCTCTGGAGACTCCGGCAACAAAATGCAATTTTGTAACAATATAATATATTTTTTAAAAACCAATGTAATTTTACTCTGTTTATTAATGTTTTTACTCAACATTTGTGCAGTTTTTGGAGGATTTGTGATATATTTTAAATTTATATAAATAAATTAAAAAATCTTATTTTTATATAAAAAGCAGCTTTTTATGTAAAATTCACTTTATGAAATTTTTCATTCATGGGGATAACATGGAACATTTGACATGGTTTAGTGTGAGATTTTTGCCCATCTTTTGGAAAATGCAGTTATAAAAGTAAAAAAACTATAATTTTTACCAGTAGATGGCTGCAGAGCTCCACTATTCGCTATGTGCTATTTGAATGACTGAAAGACGTCTTTTCACAATTTTTTTTCAGTTGGATTCATATCTAAATGTTATGAAATCACAAAAATTACTTTTTACTAAATTTAGATCTTAAAAGTGTTAACCACCGTACAAAGTCTCATGCCATTTGGACAAAGAGAACATTTTTTTTTAAATTTGAGCAAACATCATTTGCGGGTCAAAAAGACCCCAAAGACCGCATAAGGGTTAAGCATGCACAATATGCATATTGTGCATTACCATCGGACAGGTAAACATATTTACTGTGAGTGCTCCCTGTTAAGTTCTTTAGAAATGTAAAAGCTGATTAACCACTTTTATGTGCATTTTAGGCATTCCTGATATGGCGAATTCGCTGAAGGCAAATGTAAGATTGATGGCAAAGGATGAGATCAGAGAGGAGAAGGAAGAAGCTAAAGAAATAGATGACACCCTGGAAGAGCCTACAGAAGAAGAAGAGGATGAAGAAGAGAGGAAGGCACGGGCCGCAGCGGAGGAGGCAGCAGCCAGAGAGAGAGCCGCTCAGAGGCAGCACATGACGGTAGAGGAGCTGGTGCAGACTGAGAGGAACTACCTGAAACATCTGCAGCTCTGTACGGTCACCATCCACAGCAACCTGCAGAAACTCCAGGTACACACGTTCTCTTGTCATTTTCATGCATTAAATGTCCTAATTTAATTTATCAACAGACCAACTGCCCTCTGTGTTGTATACGTATTGCTTCCACCACCACTAAAATACCATTGAAGCACTCTGATATCATTCTTTATATTAATATAAACATATAATCTAATTATAAATTAGATTATAAATAATAATCAAGTCAAAATAGTCAAAATAGTCAAATAGTCAAAAATGCAATAATTCTACAGCAAGGGTGTAATTTACTACATACTACAACATACTACTTCTATAAAACAAGATCTTATTACAGACATGATCAAAAACCAAGCAAACATAAATAACCAACAAAGAAGTAATATTAAAGGAAATTAGGTAAATAAATAAATAAGGGAACACTTTATTTTAGGGTCTTTTAACTAGTTTCTTATTAGCTTTCATACTACTAGGATATTGGCTGTTTACTAGTACTTATTAAACACATATTAATGCCTTATTCTGCATGATCATATTCTACATTCTTAATCCTACCCAATGCCTAAACTTAACAACTAACTTACTTACTATTAATAAGCAGTAAATGAGGAGTTTATTGAGAGAAAAGTCATAGATTAATAATGAATATGTGTTCCCCATAGAATAATCAATCAAATTGGGATAATACTAATATTAATATTTGAATCAAACCAGGGAAATGGGACCTAAAGCAGAAGTCATGTTTTTAAATTATTATCTTATTATGTTATTTTATACATCATAAATGGGACTAAATGATTTTGCTTCTGTCATATTGTGGAATGTATATACCATTGTAGGTAAACAAGCTTTAGTAATGTCATATATTATTGGGTCTCTTGCAGCCTCCTCCACCGAACCTAGAGAACATGTTCCAGAACATTGATGAAGTGATGGATGTTTCCAGCAGACTCCTGAGCCTCCTAGACCAGGCACAGATACATCACAGCGATCCGAAATACCTGGAAACTCTCTGTGAGTACAGCCGGACAGACTGGAATTTCCAGTTTACTTTCGATTTCTCAGTTGTTTCACAGTCACGCTGTCTGCGTGTCATGTCCACCTACGAATCAGAATATTTATTTTTTTCCTTGAGCTCATGGCTGAAGAATTCAGAACTTGAATTTCAAGATAAGAATAATGATGTATAAGGGTTAGAATGTTGTGTAAATTCCTTTTTGTCTTTTTGGAGCTCTCTTATGCTGAAAAAGGCTATTTATTTAATCAAAAAGACAGTAAAAACAGTAATATTGTGAAATATTATTTCATTGTAAAATAACTTTGGTAACACTTTACACTTTGTTTTAGTATAGGGAACACATGTAAACTATTAACTATGACTTTTCCCTCAATAAACTCCTAATTTACTGCTTATTAATAGTTAATTGTTAAGTTCAAGTATTGGGTGGGATTAAGAATAGAATAATCATGCAGAATAAGGCATTAATATTTACTTGATAAGTACTAATAAATAGCCAATATTCTAGTAATATGCATACTAATAAGCAACTAGTTAAAATACCCTAAAATAAAATTTGAAAACTTTTTTATTTTAATAATTTTTAAAATGAATTTTTTTTACTTTGAATTTTCCGCATCATTACTCCAGTCTTCAGTGTCACATGACCCTTCAGAAATCATTCTAATATGCTCATTTACTGCTCAAGAAACTATTTTTATCAGTGTTAAAAACAATGCTGCTTAATATTTTTGTAAAAACCATGAGACATTTTTTCAAGATTTTTTTATGAACAAAGTACAAAAGTGAACCATTTATTTAAAACAGAAATCTTTTGAAATATTGTCTTTTCTTTCACTTTTGATCAATCTAATGCATCCTTTCTGAATAAAAGTATTAATTTATTTAAAAAGTAAAAAATCGGTAACACTTACTTTAGGGTCCAGTTCTCACTATTAACCAGTAGCTTATTAGCATGCATCTTACTAGGATATTGGCTGTTTATTAGTACTTATAAAGCACATATTAATGCCTTATTCTGCATGATCATATTCTACATCCCTTAATCTACCCAATACCTAAACTTAACAACTAACTTACTAACTATTAATAAGCAGTAATTAGGAGTTTATTGAGGCAGAAGTTGTAGTTGATAGTGATAATTAGACCTTAATCTAAAGTGTGACCAAAAAAATCATACTGACCCCAGACTTTTGAACAGTAGTGTACTGTATGTTGTATGTGAAAAAAGATGTAAATCTTTTATATTATAAAGTATCTTATTCTTTCTCTCAGGTGAATCTTTCCTTAGTCTGTCTCAAGATATAGAGATGGCCTATAAGGAGTATCTTGCCAACTACAACAACATTACAGCTCTAGAGAACAGCTACAAACAGAAAGAGGCCCTGTGGGCAGAAATGGTCCGAACCATCAAGTCATCCGCGTAAGTTCATAAACAACAACTGCCTGAGGTTGTGTATGACTCAAACAACTCATTGAGAGCCGAATGACAAATACACCAGTGTATTACCCAACATTCCTTTCATTTTTGACCCCTGATCCCATCTGTCTTCAGTCCTGATGTGAATGCGTCCACTCTGAGTTTCTTCCTGGTGATGCCGGTTCAGAGGATCGCCCGTTACCCCCTGCTGCTCCAGACCATCCAGAAACACACAGACCCCCAACACCCGGCCTACCTCATACTGGAGCACGCCGCTCACACTGCGGTCCAGATCAACTGCAGGATCAATGAATACAAACGCTTCCGTGAAGTGGGTGAGAACAGGCTATCAATTTAGAAAGTAAAGCTGACTGAACCAAAGTATGCAAATCCATTGATAATAATAGCAGAGTAACATCAATGAAGTGCTTGAGGTTTTGATTTGCTTAATTATTCTCATTCTCTGACTGGCCCAGCTGACAAGTACAAGAAGACTGAGAACCTGACCATCAAGGATAAGATCAATCGACTCAGTGGCCACAGCATTGCCAAAAAGACGGCCCGGCTCAGTCAGTACATAAAGCATGAGACAGGAATGGTGCCAAAGGTAACTTCCATACACTGATACTACATCGAAGAACCAGAGCTTAAAGGGTTAGTTCACCCAAAAATGAAAATTCTGTCATTAACGACATGAGGGTGAGTAATTAATGACAGAATTTTCTTTTTTGGTTGAACTTACCCTTTAAAAACAAAAACAATTCAGTCGAGTCACTCCGAGCAGAATCAGTATTTTAACGTTTCGGTTCCATTTGTAACATAATCGCTCTGAAAACGGTTAGATTAGAAAAAACACCAGTTAATAACGTTTGTTTTTTAGCCTGTACTTTATACCAGAGCTTAAAATTAACTTTATACTAACAGCTTGTGAATAAACCTCGTAACTCGAGTGAATCCTCAAACTGTCAGTAAACCTCATACAGAAGCTCATGAATGAAGTGCTGCACACATTTTGGAGACCGTCTCTGCTTGTTTGGTAAATAAAAAAAACTGGTTCTTTGAATAAGTACAGCGTTTTCTTTATTCAAAACATGATGTGTGTAAAGACTAATGTTTATGTATTTGAGGAGCAGGGAAGAGTGTCTTAGTCTCTTTTGGCCAAATATATTAAAGGTGCTCTAGAATCAAAAATTTAATTTATCTTGGCATAGTTAAATAACAAGAGTTCAGTACATGGAAAAGACATACAGTGAGTCTCAAACTCCATTGTTTCCTCCTTCTTATATAAATCTCATTTGTTTAAAAGACCTCCGAAGAACAGGCGAATCTCAACATAACACCGACTGTTACGTAACAGTCGGGAACATTAATATGCATGACCCCAATATTTGCATATGCCAGCCCATGTTCAAGGCATTACACAAGGGCAGGCAGTATTAACATCTGGATCTGTGCACAGCTGAATCATCAGACTAGGTAAGCAAGCAAGAACAATAGCGAAAAATGGCAGATGGAGCAATAATAACTGACATGATCCATGATAACATGATATTTTTAGTGATATTTGTAAATTGTCTTTCTAAATGTTTCGTTAGCATGTTGCTAATGTACTGTTAAATGTGGTTAAAGTTACCATTGTTTATAACTGTATTTGTGGAGACAAGAGCCGTCGCTATTTTCATTTTTAAACACTTGCAGTCTGTATAATTCATAAACACAACTTCATTCTTTATAAATCTCTCCAACAGTGTGTAATGTTAGCTTTAGCCACGGAGCACTATCAAACTCATTCAGAATCAAATGTAAACATCCAAATAAATACTATACTCACATGATCCGACGCATACATGCAGTATGCATGACAAACATCTTGTAAAGATCCATTTGAGGGTTATATTAGCTGTGTGAACTTAGTTTTATAGTTGAGAGCTCGGGAGGGCAGGGAGCGCGAGATTTAAAGGGGCCGCAGCCTGAATCAGTGCATAGTTAATGATGCCCCAATATAGGCAGTTAAAAAAATTAATTAAAAAAAATCTATGGGGTATTTTGAGCTGAAACTTCACAGACACATTCAGGGGACACCTTAGACTTATATTACATCTTTTGAAAAGACGTTCTACGGCACCTTTAAACGAGCACCCACTTATAGCCACAAGAACCTTCGTAAACTGTAAGTTGATAAAAAATGTAATGCGATGCACTTTCTGCCTCAGATTCGGCTGTTCTAATGACAGACAAAACACAAATCTCCGATATTCGCTGGTGAAAATCCTCGTAGCTCCATTTGAGCTTGATTTTGGTAAAATGCTAATAATATGTGACCACAAAACCAGTCATAAGGGTCAATTTTTTGAACTTGAGATTTGAGTTGAATAAATAAGCTTTCCATTGATGTATGGTTTGTTAGGATAGGACAATATTTGGCCGAGATACAACTATTTGAAAATCTGGAATCTGAGGGTGCCAAAAAATCAAAATATTGAGAAAATCACCTTTCAGCGTCACATTTGCATGAGCCGTACTATTTGAATTCATGATTGGCTGACTGCCAAATTAAACAGAACAATAAAATAACATTATTAACCGGTTAATGGTAATTTCAAATAGGCGTTTCTGTTCAGAACGATTAAACTTGATTACGTTCCTGTAGAAATTTCCGTTCCGTTATTGTTCCTTGAACCGGTCGGGGCCCTGCGAAGAACAATGCTTCATGTAAACAAAGGAACAGAAATGTTTGTCATGTTGAAAGAACCACATTGTTTCCAAAAAGCCACATAAGATGTTTTCACAGTGAATTCTTAAATGATGATTTGCAAATCAATCCCATCATAGGTAAAGGATGAAGAATTTGATGCTCTTGCTGGCTTCTTCTTTGTCCTGGAGAGGGGCGTCTCAGAGCTTCACGATAACATGGAGGCCTATCTCCACTATCTACAGGTTTGGTTTTACTGTTCTTTCTCTTAATGACTATAGCTACAATTTAACATCTTCTCATTTGTTTTGGTGTTCCCTCAATGTGAAGCAAGAACGCCCATGGGATCAAACTCTTCAACATTTTCCATTGTTATTCCAGCTGGTGAATGAAAGGAAAATAACGTATGAGGGTTGATCCCAGGGCAGATGTCGGGTTGTGAAGTTGAGATTATGGCTGTGTGCTTGGAGTGTTTGTAAAGATTTATTTAACCATCTGAGCTCTGTTTCTGTGTACAGAGGTTCCTCAGCTGCAGCCCAGAGGAAGCAGATCTTGATCTGGAAGGGGAGAAAACTGCCTTGTTCTCTAAAGAAATAACAGTGGCACTCAGACAGTGGATTTACCCCTCATATGTAAGACCTTAAGAAGAGTGCAATTCACATCCTTCTGAGAGATTCAGTTCTTGTGAATCTTCCAAATTAAATTGTGTTTTTTGGGGGGAGAACTTCAAATCCTTAGTGAACCGCTTCAAGCTTCCAGCTAAATGACTTCAGTCATTTAATTTTGCATGAAAGAAACAAGGCTGTGAAGGGACAGAATGACCGTTCAATATGTTGTACTGTGCCTTAAAAAACATTCTTAGGTCATGTCTTAATCCTGATGCACCTCTTGATGGAAATAACATCACAACATTTATTTCCATCAAGAGGTGCATCAATTTTTGGTCAAGATCTTGTATTGACAATGCAAGAGGTAAAGTCTCCTTCAGCACATCCCAAAGACTTTCAATGACTCAGAGGTGTCAATTCATGTCAAAATGATTCTTCATGCTCCCTCCTAACCATTCTTTTACACTGATGAGTCTTGGCTTTGTCATCCTGGAATATAGTCATGAAAGACACATGGAAGGTTAAGAAATGAAAAGCTACAAACTCCAACAATTAGGGTTAGAAGAACTGTTGTCAAACATAAAACATGCTAGAAACAAAATAATCACTGCAATAATTATCCAGTCATAGATGCTTAAAGGGTTAGTTCACCCAAAAATGAAAATTCTGTCATTAATTACTTACCCTCATGTCGTTTCACATCCGTAAGACCTTCGTTCATCTTCAGAACACAAATTAACATTTTTTTGATGAAATCCGATGGCTCAGTAAGGCCTGCATAGCCAGCAATAACACTCCCTTTTTCAATGCCCATAAAGCTACTAAGAACATATTTAAATCAGTTCATGTGAGTAAAGTGATTCAACCTTAATATTATAAAGTGACGAGAATACTTTTTGTGCACCAAAAATAACAAAATGGTGACAAAATCTAGTGATGGGTGATTTCAAAACACTGATTCATGAAGCTTCGAAGCTTTACGAATCTTTTGTTTCGAATCAGTGGTTCAGAGCGCCAAAATCCCATGATTTCAGTAAACGAGGCTTCGTTACGTCATAAGTGTTTTGCAACTTCAATAGTTCACGTGACTCTGGCAGTTTGATACGCGCTCCGAACCACTGATTCGAAACAAAAGATTCATCACTAGATATTGTTAAATAAAGTTGCTATTTTTGGCGCACAAAATGTTTTCTAGGCGCTTCATAACATTAAGGTTGAACCACTGTAGTCACATGAACTATTTTAAATATGTCTTTAGTAGCTTTCTGGGCATTGAAAAAGGGAGTGTTATTGCTGGCGATGCAGGCCTCACTGAGCCATCGGATTTCATCAAAAATATCTTACCATCTTATCTTATTATGTCACCAACAACCTCTGTAGTCCCATTTAGCCTTTAGCAACCACCTTTTTCAAGACACATAACACCTCAAAAAAGCAGAAGGGGGTATTTTCTGTCATTGATAAAATGTCTAAATATCTTGTGTTAACCACAGACCTTATTTTAGCCATTTAACCGAACAAAACGTATTCAAAAAAACCCATTGAATTCAGGACAATTGACCCGAAAGTTGAAATATGTTAACTCGTTTCTGGGTTTTTAGGACTCATTTCTGCAGCACTCTGTTACACACTGCCTCTTTTTTGTACTTGTCAAATTAAATATGGCATCTTTGACGAAAGTCTGGAACATCAACATTTGTCTATGACACAGTATTTCTTCACTGTGGTGCCTCTATTCGCCATTTTAGTTTTCTCCATTTATCAATGTCTAACTCTGCTGGAACCAATACTGCTGCAAAAACACCATGTATCATGTAGGAATACAAATTGTGCCAAGATTTTTTAACTGCTCACCAACCATTGAATTATGTTCGCGCACAGCATACTTTTTAGCAGTATTAACCATCTCCATATTTGAGAGGAAGACATATGTGCATGTTGTTTGTTGTTTAAATTAACCATCTACATACTGCATCTGGCCTTCTGAACTTAATTTGCACATCTCTTTTTCTTACACTTTTGCTGCTACTCACAGGAGAATCGTTTGAAGACCCTAGTCTTTAAGCCCTTGTGCTCACTGCAGGAACTGATGGCAGGACCACGAAACCTCATTCGCAAACGTCAAGACAAGCTTCTGGACTATGAGCTAATCGAGGAGAAGAGTAACCTGAATTTCGATGAGCAAGCCATAGCTAACACCTACAAGACCATGAACACTCTGCTGCTAACCGAGCTGCCGCAGTTCAACGGGAAAGCCCTTCAGCTCCTGTGGGCCACGCTGGAGGCCTTCAGCTGTCTGCAGAGAGACCTGGCGGCGGATATGGAGCAGCTGGCCACCAGCTTCACTCATCAGGTACTTTTTACAATGCTGAGGACAAAATACAGTGAGATTTAGCTCACACTTGTAGTTTGGTTCTTTTTTTCTGGACCAAAAATGACAATGGTACATTTAGTCCCAGTTATTTTTAACACCGAACCTTAAACAAAAAACAGGTTTTATGAAGTACATTTTGGAGCTTACCGAACATCCAAAACAATGTTGTGTGCTGGGCTAAATGTGCCTGTTTTATGTGTGCACATATAATGGTGTTTTTACCAGATGAGAACTGGTTAAGAGCTTATAAAATGTGTAAAGCAGTGAAAACAGTGCCAGGAATTCCTCCTTTACACACACAAACAATGATCTGCTGGAAGGAGAGGGCGTTTCTGACACCTTTACCAGACTATCGAGGGCAACGTAGCTCCTATACAAGAAAAAACGGGTATACTTAAAAGATTAGTTCACTTTCAAATAAAATTTTCTGGATAATTTACTCACCCCCATGTCATCCAAGATGTTCATGTCTTTCTTTCTTCAGTTGAAAAGAAATGAAGGTTTTTGATGAAAACATTCCAGGATTTTTCTCCATATAGTGGACTTCAATGGGCACCAAACAGTTGAAGGTCAAACTGCAGTTTCAGTGCAGCTTCAAAGAGCTTTAAACGATACCAGATGAGGAATAAGAGTCTGATCTAGTGAAACGATCGGTCATTTTCTAAAAAAAAATACAACTGTATATGCTTTATAAACACAAATGATCGCCTATTCTACTTACGGAAAAAAACGTAACTGCCGCCACGTACGTTTTTGACGAATAAGGAAAGTGAAGCATGTGCAAGACGATCATTTGTGTTTATAAAGCATTATTCCCCGTACTCTTATTCCTCGTCTGGTATCGTTTAAAGCTCTTTGAAGCTGCACTGAAACTGTAATTTTCACCTTCAACCGTTTGGAGGCCATTGAAGTCCACTATAAGGAGAAAAATCCTGGAATGTTTTCATCAAAAACCTTCATTTCTTTTCGACTGAAGGAAGAAAGACATGAACATCTTGGATGACATGGGGGTGAGTAAATTATCAGGAAAATTTTATTTGAAAGTGAACTAATCCTTTTAAGCATACTGTCCTTTTCAGGGTTGCATCCCGTGACATCACGTCCTGTTTTTGGTTCATTTAGATGTCTTTGGTCCACGTTGCGTTCATATTTCAGTCAAACCATGCCAGAGTTTGTTTGGAAGCGGACCAAGATCCACCTTTTCAGGGTTCAGTTGAACCGCACCAGAGTTTTAGAAGCAGACCGAGACCCTCCTTCTAGCAATCTTGGTCCACTTGTTAGGGTTCGGATGGCAGTGTTCACGCTTATTCAAATGATCCGCACTAATAGAGCAATCGCACCTGAGTTTCTGATGCGGTTCGACTAAAACACGGACCAAAGACATGTAAACAAACCTGTTTTTTCTCATAGTAGCAATGTTTTCTATTATGGTTCGGTACAGGCGTCAGAACCGCGTCTCCTTGCAGCAGATCTTCATTTGTGTTAAAGGTCCCGTTTTTCATGGTTTTTTGAAGCTTTGATTGTGTTTATAGTGTGCAATATAACATGTGTTCATGTTTCGCGTGTAAAAAACACAGTATTTTTCACATAATTTACTTATCTGTATACCGCTGTTTCCACTGTCATAAAAACGGGCTGATGACTTCATTGTTCTATGAAGTCCCTCCTTCAGAAATACGTAACGAGTTCTGATTGTGCCAGCGGTTCCTGTGTTGTGATTCGACAGCAGTTTAGCGCATCTTGCCCGGAAAGGTCACGCCTCTTACCATAACGTGGAGATGCACGCGCTCAGTGTTATTGTAAACATGTCTTTAATTTTACCCTATCAATTTGAGCCGGAATCAGACCCGGTGATTGGACTGCGGGATGAAAATTACAACGTTTCGACGACATGGCGACAAACACACTCTACAAACGCAACTCTTGTGTATTCCTGTGGGCGGAGGTTAGTCAAAAAACTGTTTTAGTGACGTCATTAAAGAAGGAAGTAGAGGGATGTAGTCCAAACTGGCCGTTCGATGTAGGCGACTTCTGTTAAATAAAATATCTCGCTTGGCATTGAACTTTGAGCTTTAAAATTTTACAGATTTTATTTATACTCTAACAACAACATTACACACTAACTAAAGTTTGAAACATGGGATCACGAAGAACGGGACCTTTAAAGGAATTCCTGCCGCTGTTTTGCTTTTCATAAGTTATGAGCTCAGTCATATACCATCATATGTACACACACACAGGCGAGTGCATTTAGCCCAGCACAACAGAAATCAAGTTCTGTTGCAAAATATACTCTGATTTTTTTGTTTTGTTTTTTGTTTTTTGTATCTTTGGGTTCAACGCTAAGCGAACCAGGACTAAATGTATTATTTTCTTTTTTTGGTCTGGACCAAAAGAACCAAGAGAACCGAACTACAAGTGTGAACACTCCCTTAAACGCACCAAACCTGAACTCATTTTTAGAGATAACTTATTAATAAATTATTAATTTGTACAGTGCCTAATTCTAGGGTGAATCAAAGTTTATAAATGAGCTTTCTACTTAGTACTTTCAATCTGACCCTATATTTATTTTTGATCAACCACATAAAGCATCAGCATAAATTAAATGCAGTGCATATACAGTCAAACCAAAAATTATTCAGACACTAGATATATTTTTACTAGTGGGTGCAGGACACACTATAGTTCATTTATGTAAGTGAGGATAACAAAATAAAGTAAACTGTGACATATTATACCCAAAAATTCTTTTATTAATATTAACCATTAAAACTGATAAAAATTTGGATCCAAAAATTATTCAGACACTTTGACCTGACCATGTTTTGTTTAAATGTTATCTGACATAATTATTAATTTAACTCTGAGATCTTGTCATATTTAATAACAATTTTTTTAAACTATAGTAAATAAACTGTAATAATGAATGAAATGTCAAGGTGTCTGAATAAATTTTGGATTGACTGTACTACCAAGTATTACAATTTTTAAATATTTTTTCACATGAAAATAATCTCACAATACAAAAAAAAAAAACAAATCTTAATGGTACAAAACAAGTTTTATTTATTTATTTTTTTTTTTTGTCACACAAAACATTATATATATTTGTCCTTTTGATTTTCAAGTAAATTAAAACCTGGACATGTTGTTTATAGGTTTCATGAGATTCACCTTCAGCGTCATGTAGTTACGTCTTCCTCATGATTTCAGTTACACTCAAATAGCTATCAATTTCAGCAACTGTTGGACATTCTGTGCAATAATCCACCCCTGAACGACACGGCAAGCATGTGGTTGGAAAAGTGTTATTAAATTTAGCTTTTTGCAGGCTGGCAGTGTTTATGAATTGCTCTCTGTCTCCTGGCAGCTCCCACACAGTTATTTGGAAACTGGTGAGTTCTGGAAGTGGGCAGAGACTTCGGTGCTGGAGGGTTCGAGGAGGATGGAGAGCCTGTGTCAGAGCGTTCAGGATGAGCTCAATGCTCCCATTGTGCAGGTCAGTTCCAACACAGAGACGCACTATTGTCTGTTGCAGGGTGGAGACGTCTTCTTCTGGGACACTTTGCCGCCTTACTGCAGTTTAATGTTGCCTGTGGACAGTGCTGGAAAACAACCATAGCTAAACACAGCCATTCATTCATCTTGATATAGTTTAGACCTCATGTGTTTTACATCAATTCATTCATTAATTTAGAGCATATCGTAGTAAAATATGTTATGTCCTGGGGTTACTGTACTACGGGTGGCCCTAAACAGCTGCTTTTTATTTAGTAAAATGCAAATTACAGTAAAATTATACTACCGGTCAAAATGGGACGGGGCTTGATCATGCATCAGAACTTGATTGGTTTGTGAAAAGTGAGCTATGATATTTATGGGTCAAGATTAATTATCAGAAAAGAAAAGCTGTTTGAGAGGAGATGAAAGTTTGTATTCATAAACTTTTTTTTCCACAATGTTCACTGATGAATCATGTCATTAATTTCTCACCCTCATGTCGTTCCACACCTGTAAGACCTTGGTTCATCTTCAGAACACAAATTAAGATATTTTTGATAAAATCCAAGAGTTTTTTTTTTTTTTTTTTTTTTTTTTATCCTCCATTGAAAGCAACAAAATGACCACATTCAATGTCCAGAAAAACATTGTTAAAATAGTCAATGTGACTACAGTGGTTCAACCTTAATGTTATGAAGCGACATGAACACTTTTTGTGCGCAAAAACAAAACAAAAATAACGACCGTATTCAACAATTTTTCCTCTTCCCTGTCAGCCCGTTAAGCAGTTGCCGCATTTCTATGTTTCCATGGTTACGTACGAACGCCGGCTCCTGCGTCAGCATCACACGCATGCATCATGCTGCTCACCTGATCAGGCGTCGGCCAATACTGAGCCGCGGTTTGGAACGTAGAACTTGGAAGCTGCAACGAAAGTAGTGTAGCAGAGGAGAGACGGAAAGAGACAGATTTGTTGAATAAAGTCATTATTTTTGTGCACAAAAATGTTCTCGTCGCTTCATAACATTAAGGTTGAACCACTGCAGTCACAGTGACTGTTTTAACAATGTCTTTGCTACTTTTCTGAACCTTGAATTTGGTAATTCCGTTGCTTTCAATGGAGGATAAAAAAACCTCTCAGATTTTATCAAAAATATCTTAATTTGTGTTACGAAGATCTTACGGGTGTGGAACGACATGAGGGTGAGAAATTAATGACAGAAATTTCATTTTTGGGTGAACTAACCCTTTAAGACCAGGAGCATTTATTACATTAAATAGGGTGCATTTTGATTTCATGTTGTGCATCTTATCGTCTTCTGACGGCGTATGCAGAGACGCCACCATTGTCATGTTTCATATTTCAAAGCCGTATGAATGTTATGTGTTGGTATTACCTCTCTGTCTGTCATGTCATAGGCATTAGACCATCATTACAGCTAATGACACAAACAGTTGTTATTACCCAGAGTCTCAGCGTTCAGGTTCTGATCAATATAATGTCTTCCATCATTAAGACATCAGTCCTGATGAGTTTATAGAGAAGGCAGAAGGATCAAACAAAGAATTGCTCTGTAATCTTCAGAATTACTGTGTGCTCAAAATGTAGATCACAGATGTAATTCCTTGGTGTATCTTCCTCTGTTCATTTTCTCTCTTGGTTCACTGATCCTGCACTCTAATTACTGCACTTATGCCTTATTTCATGTACATGTACTTCATAATGCTGCTGCATGTAATATTGTGTTAAATTTGAGTAGGTACCAATTAAATCAGTGTTTGCTGTTTCCTATCTGTGACGTCTCAGGCCCCCAATCCCATGTGTGAGCATCGTCTCAAGGCTCTGACCGCTAAGCATGGCTCAGAGAAGATCTACCAGCTGACAGGCCCTGTGGTGGGCACCCGTGACCTTGACCTGACCCTCAGCAAGGGAGAGCTGGTGGCTGTCGTCAGTGAGATGGACACACGAGGAGACCGTCGCCGCTGGCTGGTTGACGCAGGAGGTAAAACTGGCATGTGGAAACCTGTGGAGAATTAGGTCATGCTAGTGCATTTGAGCTGAGCTGAAATCGGCAGATTTATTCGTTAAGTGGGTTATTAGGTGAACAAGATTGATCCACATCATTCTCTCATATACTGCATGCATATGGGCCTAAGAACAAGAAGAAATTGGAAAAGAAATGTGCAAATGCAAAAAAAAGGTCTTTTTTTAAATTAAACTTACTTTAATGATCAGTTCAACACTTCTGCCGATATAGATTTCACTTGCTCTAATGCAATCTAAAATCCATCTGATTAAACTGATTTCACTTGCTTTAAAGCAATATATAACCATCTGATAATGCCAATTACACTTACTTTATTGCAGTGATTTGCATTTTGATAGTGTCTGTAAAATGTAAAGATTAGGTCTAATGACAGTAATGGAGGTGTACTGTAATAATAGCTGTTGAAATAAAGTGGTGCTAGAGAACATAATGGTGTAAATGCATTTTAAACATTCATAATTTGTGAAAATTTGCATTGCTTGGTAGTTACTGTTTTGAATTTTGTATGTTCCTTGGACCCTTTGGACATCTTTGTTGGTCCTGGAACAACATTCCAATCAACTAATCTGATTTCAGGATCAGGTTTACAGTTAATGTCAAGTTTAGGCTTACAAGGGCTTCTACACCATTCTTATTCACCTATTATTTCCCTCCCTTTAGTGATAAATTATGGGTTTAGGGGTAGGGTTAAGACTATGTTTTTAGACAGGAATGTTGTTCCAGGATCAACAATAGCTGTTGATCCAGGAACATGTCCAGGGTTTCTGCGTGTCTTAAAAAGGTCTTAAAAATCTTAATTCACCCTTAAAAAGGTCTTAAATCAGAGCAGAAAGTCTTAAATTTATAAAGTCATGGCATTAAATGTTGCATGAATGGCAAAAAACTCTTCCTCTTCCTTCATCCTGTTTCCAATACAAATATGTAAACCTTTAAATCAAAATACATTTACTTGCAAATGCAAAATAAAGTGAGTTTATGCTTAAAACTTTTTCTTTTTTTTTACCCTATTGGCAGATATTTGTTCTTGTTTTGATCATAAACTCACTTCATTTTGATCAATTTCACAGAAAACAAGACTTCATATTGTATATCATTTTGTATATCCAGTAAATGCTTCTTGATTTGTGAATCTTTAAAGATGTAATATAAGTCTAAGGTGTCCCCTGAATGTGTCTGTGAAGTTTCATCTCAAAATACCCCATAGATTTTTTTTAATTAATTTTTTTAACTGCCTATTTTGGGGCATCATTAACTATGCACCGATTCAGGCTGCGGCCCCTTTAAATCTCGCGCTCCCTGCCCTCCCCCAGCTCTCGACTATAATACAGTGCATTTACAAAGTTCACACAGCTAATATAACCCTCAAATGGATCTTTGCAAGATGTTTGTCATGCATGCTGCATGCATGCGTCGGATCATGTGAGTAAAGTATTTATTTGGATGTTTACATTTGATTCTGAATGAGTTTGATAGTGCTCCGTGGCTAAAGCTAACATTACACACTGTTGGAGAGATTTATAAAGAATGAAGTTTTGTTTATGAATTACACAGACTGCAAGTGTTTAAAAATGAAAATAGCGACGGCTCTTGTCTCCGTGAATACAGTAAGAAACGATGGTAACTTTAACCACATTTAACAGTACATTAGCAACATGCTAACGAAATATTTAGAAAGACAATTTACAAATATCAGTAAAAATATCATGATATCATGGATCATGTCAGTTATTATTGCTCCATCTGCCATTTTTCGCTGTTGTTCTTGCTTGCTTACCTAGTCTGATGATTCAGCTGTGCACAGATCCAGACGTTAATACTGGCTGCCCTTTTCTAATGCCTTGAACATGAGCTGGCATATGCAAATATTGGGGGCGTACATATTAATGATCCTGACTGTTACGTAACAGTCGGTGTTATGTTGAGGTTCGCCTGTTTTCCGAAGGTCTTTTAAACAAATGAGATTTACATAAGAAGGAGGAAACAATGGAGTTTGAAACTCAATGTATGTCTTTTCCATGTACTGAACTCTTGTTAATTGTAAATTCAATTTTTGATTCTAGGGCACCTTTAAACATTTGCACTGGAAAACAACTTATAAATACTGAGGAAGAACATCACTGTTTTACTAATACAACTCATCGTGTTTCTCCTTTGACATTTTACATTTAGAGAACATATTGATGTATTGATTTCCCTTCAATTAATTACTTAAATATTCTTTAATTGGTCTTAAAACGGTCTGCAGAAATCCTGATGCCTGTCTTGGCAAAATCACAGTGATCCTTCTAACAGCCAGGTTTAACGTAATAAACTAATTTTTAAAAATGTATTGATTTATTTATTGCAACTGGACAAAGGGATAATGTTGTCTGTTGAAAATGTTCATGTGTGTTTTAAATATATATATATATATATATATTTCTTGCATACTATCAGCACAACAATTGCTGGTGAAAGCCTTTGGTAATGCTATGACTGACATCTGCTGGTCAAGTAGAGTTAAAGCACTCTTTCAAATCAGCTCTCATCAATCTGCAGGATAAAGACCTTTAAATGTGTGAATTTGAGTGTCTTGATAGGACTTCTAATTTGTATTTTTCTTCAGGCCCGAGGGGATATGTGCCCGCCTCAAAACTGACACGCTACCACCAGTTAACTGTTGACCCGCCGCAGTCTCCTCATCTGAACGTCATGCCCACCGGTCCAGGACCCCGAAGACACTCCTACACACCTGGAGCCCAGCCGCTCCCAACCGTCGTGACCACACCCTGTTTTCAGGTGAGTGACACAGACATGCGCTTTGACTGACGGGTCATAAGGCCGCCTAGTTACTCGGTCTGATTCGTGTGTCAAACAGAACGGGACCTTTGGAGATTGATGGCAGGTCTGCGGTATCTCATGATCATCAATCACACACTTCAGCATTTGTGAATTCAGTATTGGAAGAACAGAAATGAACTGCCGCTCCTTGTCAGCAGAACTGACGTACTCTATCACGGCCACCTACGCACACACGCGGCACCCACACATACACACTGATTCAGTCATCTGCATGATCTGACTTTCAAATGGTTCCATATCGTTATGGCTTCATGTTTAGGAAAGCAGAAATGTCAGAGGTAGATCTTGACTCTGGGAGGTACACTGCTGTTGTGACTGTAAAAATGTGACTACGTTTTCTAAACCTCCACGAGTTGTTTATCATTGTGACAGTGCAGAAATTCTCTTTCAGCTTGTGAGAAAACATGACCGGCTAACATTACAGCTCCCAGATGAATTATATATCCAGTTTTTGTAGTCTCAGGTTATATAACTTTGCATTTACAAAGCATTGTTTTCCGAAAACAATATTTTCTGAAGAAAATGTAAGTTGTTGTAGATAATCCATTACACATCTCAGTATGCAAGGATAGATCTGCCGCTACTTCTTTTTTATTGCAGCTTCACCATTTAGGGCCCTATTTTAACGATCTAAGGCTATGTTCACGCTGCGAGCCTTAATGCTCAATTTTCTGGGTTTTTTTTTGTATAGCTGTTCACATTGTTGTTTTAATTGCGGCCAATATCAGATTTCCAGTGTGAACAGATCATGTTTCTGAACTGACTTGCATGCACAAAAGATGGGGTTTCCAGGTTTTTACCACAAAATCCACTTAATTGCTTCTCAAAACTTGTCCAAAACTAGCCCAATTTCATTCCGTGGGGTATCCCAGTAAAAATTGCATTCCGGGGGATAAATATCACGTTAATGCATTCGCTTTAACCCACTGAGTTGCAAAACAACCCGCAGCAACAGTGGAAAAAAGTGACAATTTTGTGGGAAAATCACAGACTTGGCAACACACACAGTGCGCTGTCATAATGAAGGGCCGAGGGCATTAAAGTAAGCAATTAAGCATTTTTTTATAGTGTGATCTGCTACAGGAAGGCAGCAAAATTATGCATAGGAAATATGAAAAATAAAGACAATAATGTGACAAAAGAGTTTTGAATCTTTGATACGAGCCCTCGTGTTTTGCTTGTGTCAGACCTTGTATTATAGAGTTGTCTCTGTAATACTTGCGTCACTTCTTCTACTGACTACCCTTCACATCTGTTTTAATAATTTGGGTATGTAAAATCTTTGAATAGACTCCCATGAGCGCAGAATTGTGTGACGTAAAAATCACATGCGGTCACATTACAAAACATCTGACCCGTATCGAATTTAGTACCACATATGGAAGTGGCACAAATCAGATCAGAATTGAAAAGATCCAATTCCATGTGGTTTGTACTATTCACACTGTCATGGGAAAACAGATATGAGTCACATGTGGGCAAAAAAATCAGATTTGGGCCACATTTACCTGCAGTGTGAACGTAGCCTAAGTGCAAGGCGCAGGTGCACTTAGGGCGTATACGAATCCGCTTTTGTTAGTTTAATGATAAAATTGGTCGGCCAGGCGCATGGTCCAAAAGGGTTGTACCTAGTCTCTTAATGAGTCATGGGTGTGTTTTGGGTGTCAAAGTCCCTTTAAGACAAGCCATTTCACTCAGCGGCCATCTTTGAAACGCCTCTCGGGCATTCAAGTGCAGCTCCTATCACTTTTAATGGGGAAACCTCAAATTCTCCAAAGCTGTTTGCCAAGATTTCGATTTACATTTCATATATATCACCAATGAAATCTGACAACAACGGTCTCATAAATTTTGTTTCTAAACGCTTGAATCGTGACAAAAAAACTGTATTTTTCAGGTTAGATCAAGCTAATGCACATGCGCAGTCATAAAAGCGCGTCTCGTGTCTTATTTTGGATCCGCGCATCTGACTGTTTCTATAGGAACCGGAGTTTCTAACGGCCGCGCAATGACTTTACCAATTGGCGATTGGCTCTTATTTAGATGGCCGGACTTATTCCGCCATATTGCGCGTTGCACTTTCTCCCATTCAAAACAATAAGAGTGACATGTCTTGTGTTATTCTATAGTCTTTGGTAATGTGCAATAAGCCAATCAGAGTCTCATCTCCCATTCCCTTTAAAAGCTTTTAAAAGCGGATTGCTATTTACGTGGCGGAAAATATGTAGGCGCATATTACTAACGCGCCCTTTAAATAACAAAAAAATACTGCGGCATTGACTTTAGAGCAGGTTTTTGTTGGTCAATGGCGCAGTTGTTTTCAGTGTCCTCAAAATAGCAACATGCCAACAATGCACCTGAGCACACCTCATTTTCAGACCAGCATTTCCATGGGCGAACAGATGGGTGCGAGTGCATTTGCTATTTAAACAACGGGTGCTGGACATGAAAATAAAAACAGCATCGGGCTGAAACTAGCAAAAAACACTTGCGTCACAATGCGCCGGGTGTATGATAGGGCCCTTAGAGTTAGAGATGTTCAATTCCCTGTGAGAAAGTGTGATGCTAGCCTTGGCAAACACCACTCATGATGAACATGATTCATAAAGCATTATCGCTGTTAGCCACAGGGGGGAGCACTTCATCTAATTTCTCTTTTCAGTTTTTATTTTTCCACCCAGCTTTTTTTTTATTCCCTTATAAGCTATAATATCATAAACCTCCCACTCTTAACACTTGAACATGTCTCAAGCACATTGTGTAACACTGAATACCACTTAAATCTAAAAACATGTTGCATATACTCAACAGAGCAGAGCACTCAAACACATTCATTCTCTAGGCAGATTTCAGTCTCAGTTGTTCAGTTTTGTTGTTTGTGTGGGTTTTGCCAATGACTCACAGAAAAGAACTCATTCCAAACCAGACTGAAACTCTCTCTATTCTCCATTTGCAGGTGTACGCAGGCTATGACTTCACGGCGAGGAGCGGTCAGGAGCTTTCTCTGAGGGCTGGTGAGCCGGTGCGGGTGGTGGAGCCTCACGATAAGCGTGGAAACAAGGAATGGAGTCTGGTGGAGGCGCGTGGCAAGAGAGGCTACGTCCCCTCCAACTACCTTGCCATCCTCCCCTCTGTGATCGCCTCACCCACCTTCCCTTATCGCTAGCTCTGAATAATATCCATGAAAGAACATCATCTCCTGTTGATATGAGTCTTCGAGCCAGTACCCAAACACACACAGACCATAAGAAGCACTTTCCCTGAAGGGCTCTTCATACGTGAGGGGGCGGATGGCTGCTGTTTGATGCGTCGTTTGACTGGTGTATGTACTGGAGTGGTGCTTGGGCCCTGCTGTGGAGTGGTCGTCCGTATACTTGATCTCCGCTTCGCCCAGGGCTGTTACTGTTGGAGATCTTTTTATCCAATGAGAGAAGAGCTGCAGGGGCAGGCAGACACATGGCTACTGCTGGAGTGCGCTGTTTCCTGCAATTACCGCTTGGATCAACACCTCAGCTGTCCTTCGAAATGATGATTTGGGCAGCCCTGGTACTACTTGCCTGCTTCACTGTCTTACTACTGAAGAAAATGAGAATATTTGGAGTTTTGCTTGTTTTATGAGTCAAAGCTCTTTTGCACTGGTTCCCAGCTTATTGAGATGACTAATATGCTGACTTAAAGACATTCTTACTTTTGCATTTTAATAATACTTGATGGACAGTTTTATAGTTATTTAAATTTGTACAGTGGATCTAAAAAGTATTTGGACACTAAGGACACAAATTAATGTCCTAAAAATAATGCATTGGAAATAAAATATTAATCCAAGTGACATTATAAAAGCACCAATACACTTCCCAAGCAGAGCTTTTCACATAAAGCGGTCGGCTAATATATTGTCAATGCTGATAATTGCCTCTTTTTTTAATATTTGCAAAAGCTGAAATGTTTTTCTGCTTGCCTGATAAATGTTGGCAGACTTTTATTTTGACAGCGATGAGAATGTTGGTGTCTAAAAGCAGATGCATAATTCTATGTAATTCTATGCATATAATTCTAATTCCAAATTGTATGCGGAAAGGAGAATTCTGTTGTCACTGGAACAGTGTTGCCAAGTCTGCGCAGAATTGGGCTATTTTAACACTTTTGCCGCAGGTTTTTATATCTGTGGGTTGAAGTGACCCCAAATAACATGATATTTAGCCTCTGGAATGTGAATTTGTCCTGGAGGAACCCTGCCAAAAAGCGGATTTTACCCCCTGGAACGCGTGGACCCACTCTGCGAAACACGATTGGGTTTTGAGTAGCAATTGGGAGGGTTTTGTCATGGAAATCTGGCAACCCTGCACTGAAAACACATGAAATTTTAATGTATTCACTTCAAACTACGATGCCATATATAAAATTAGCATTTGAGAGAACATGATTCCCAGTAAACACAGACTTGCCAGATTACTGAGTGCACTAGTTTCAGTGCTTACGTCCTTTTTTGTGAAAAAATACTATAATTTGATTACTGAATCAAGAAGTTGCTATTTATTGTACAGGTTTACTTTTTTCCATATTGATTAATGTTCTAATATTACATAAAAAATTATTAATCTTTATATTAAATATCTTTAAATATATTGGTTTTATATCAATCATTAGCCACCCTGCTTTTGAAGATATCAGCATTGCCATCAACCATCAAAAAAAAACCTATATCGGTCGACTACTAAAAAAAAGTATAGTGATGCTTTCTAGTTGTCAAACATTTGTTTGCAGATGCTGGTTGGATTGATATTTATTTATTTATTTATTTATTAATGCAGTGACATTCATACATTTTTAATTGTGTCTTAAATGTCCAAATACTCTTTGGAGGCACTGGGTGGTGGTGGATATCGAAGACACTGTAATGATGCAGATTCAGAACTGCATTGTTCATAACCTCTGTGATGAAGGACTCACTGAAAGATTCAAAGGTGCAGAGGAGTTGCTGCAGTGTCCGTCATGAACAACTGTCTGCCTGCACTTGCATCTGATGTCCACTGGAGGCACCAGAGCACCCTCTGTGAAGACTGTCATGTTACCTTACTCAGTGTTGGATTAATCCCCCAAACAGAATCATATATTATTCATCTGATCCTCACAATGGCCTTAACAGGGATCCAGTGAGAGGCAGTTCGTCTCCTGGCGGTACTACCCCCTGAATATGGCATCATCTGTACATATCACTTTGAAGAGATATTTATTTTATTTATTCTTCATGTCCACTCTAAAATTAAACAGATTCAGTCTTGAATTAAGCCATCAGAACTGTTGAAATCCATCTCATACCTTGACATTTCTGCTGTTATTATGAGAAGCTGTTATTCGTCGTGACTGAAGTCTTCTGCCTGACCTCTGAATGCTCTTATTTGTGACCAGCCAGCAGATTAAAACACTGACGTGAACGAGGCAGATTATTTCTGTCTACTGCAGAGGTTTATTTTGGAGATATGCATTGGGTTGGAGGCTGCTTTTAGCCCAAGACAAGTGCTGCTTTTCCTCTGAGAATGTGCAAATGTCACAGCAGGGCTGATGATGACTGTGTTTTGTCATGCTGCAGGCAGAGTAGACATGCGGTTCGTTGTCCGAGAGAGCACTGCCTGTCAATCGCTCCTACTTCTGCTGAGAGCTGCTTGTCAGCAAAGCTTTGATCCTCTGAACCCCTACAGCTACTGCTTCCTCTATGCGACAGAACTCGAAGCTCTATAAATAAATTTCTCTATTCAATGGTCTAAAAATAGCTGCTTGTCGGCAGGATCCCTCTATGGCTCACCCTATTGGAGCTGTTGGGGACTGCAGCTGCGGTTCCTCTCGCTCCTCTGGGAGGTGGCATCTCTCGCATTACATCAAATCGTGCCCTGGCCCTACTCTTCGTCTCTGCTGAAGAGCCATGGGAAAATGCTACGTAATTAGATATATAATGTATCCCTCACAACATTACATACTATGAAGCATTTCCTAGTGAGAGAGCAAGCAAACCTTACACCCCTATTCTAGCTCCCTGTATCATGTCTGTTTGTGTGTGTATTAGACGGAGAAGGGACGATAAGCCTTGCAGTAGGGGTTTGTAAGTCCGCAGTAAACATTGGCTGTCTTGGTGGCACTGCATATTCATATGTACACGCATGCGCAAAACCTTTTTGTATTTTTGTCTTGTTTTACAGAAATAATATCTGAACATCTTTAAAACAAAAAAATTATTCAAGTAAAATTGCATGAGATATTAAAATATTTTTGTCAGTATATCAGTGGCACAAAGCTAACAATAATTAGTGGGATTTATGGTTAAAACAAACAAAAAAATGGCTAATAGGGTAAGATAAATGAATTCTGGTATATGATATATTCATATAAAATAAGTCTTAATGCTTTATGTAAATATTAAGTTTGTATCATATTATTAATAGTAATTAGGGGTCAAGCCCCGACAGGCTCATGCTAATTCAAATGAACCCTATATGAATATTTTTCTGCCATTTTGAATTTTCCGAAAAACCTATTTTTTTTTATTTTATTTTTTTTAATTCAATTTGCATGAAATTTGGTATGTAGCATCTACTCACACTTCAGGCAAAAAGTTATTAAAAGATTTTTGTTTGGCCAATCCATTCTCATATAGCACGTCAACGAATTTGACAGCAGGCATGCAAAGATGGATTTGATGCTGTATCTTCACAATGATTTGGTGTATTGACACCAAACTAGTCATCACAAGCATGACTTTGCACAGTATCGTCACAGCGCCACCTACTGGTGCCGAGATAGGAAAAAATGTCTATTTTTGCTTATAACCTTTGAATGCCTTGTCCTAAAATCATGAGGATGGTCTCCTTAGATTCCTTGAGGCATGCTGAGTTGAACGATATCCAATTTTCTTTGGTCGGTCATTTTGGGCATCAGCCATTTTTAATTTTGTCATAAATTGTGTTTTACCAACGCATAAATGTATCATTACAAAACTCGGTATAAATCATTGAGGTCATGTTCTGAGAGGACCTGTAAAGTTTTAGGTCAGATGCACCCTAGAGATATAATGAAATGTATGAAAATGCTTATAACATGAAAAATTCAACATATTGTCATTTAACTTGCATCATTAGATTTGTTGGCTTAAGCCGAGTCCTACGATACCAAATTTGCCATATTCTACCGTACTTGATGTCCGCCATATTGAATTTTATTCAAAACCTGCTTTTTCGAACTCCTCCTACAAAACGTATACGAAAATTTTGTATGAAATTTGGTTTGTAGCATCTACAGACACTCATGACAAAAGGTAATTTAAAAGATTTTTGATAATCCCAACCGTTGTTTTATACTGCGTCAACAAATTTCACTGTGAGCATGCCAAAATGGATATGCGGCTGTATCTCTGCAAAGGTTTTGTGTATTGACACGAAACTTGGTACATGTCATCACAGGCATGACTTGAGGGTGCAGGCAGAGTTTTGTCATAGCGCCACCTACTGCTCAGAAGTTATAAACCATGTTGTTATGTTATAAGTGCTTTAACTGTAATTTAACCCTTAAATGCATGACTGTTTCGCCAATCATTCTTACATTTTCTATATCTATATCTAACACGGAAGGATCTTTACCTGAAGAAAACTCCTCTGATATTAGAGTAACAATTACAGAAGAATAAAATAAAGCTTATTTTGTTACCTTTTGGAGCTTGAAAGGGCTCCGTTTGAGCAGATGTTTTATGCCATCATCACTGTCCTCGTCAGAGCTCATTTCCCAGTAAATTCAGCAAATAATAGGCTAGTTTTATGTTTGAGGTCACGAATATGAGCCCATTCGCGATCTCAAACGTATTCTCAAATCTATATAATTTTCAACATCTTCAAAATCAATATTTCGATCGCTAGATCCATCCAATAATAGTTAGTCATATTTGATTGCGTTCAGTACTTGCTCTGCAGTAAATCGCTGAGTCATTTCATGTTTTCTTATTATTTTGTTTTCTGTCTGAATGAGTCGTCACTTCAGCGTTGTGTATCAGACATTGCCACCTTGTGGAATAAAGGTGAATTGCACTTATTCTGTCATCTAAGATTAAATTATTGTTGTGAAGAAACAATATACCTACACTCATACACACCTCGGGTCATTAGCGACCCTATACAATTTTTACAAAAAATGAATACAAAAATAGGCATTCTTTTATAATTTTATGATTTTTTTCTTGTTATATTCTTTATAATGAATTGATTGAAGAATACCATGAAGGTTGATGTCTAACTTTAGATAATGAACGAGGAGGAGGGTAGTGAATGATGTCCCGGGTCACTAAAGACCCAAGGTATGCATTTAAGGGTTAAACAGCTTTATGATCAATTCATTGCATTTCCCAGTATAAATATCTAAACCATGTTAAAACAAGATGCATTTACAGTACTTGAGAAGCAAAATTGCATAACATATTAAGATGTTTTCTGAGAATATATCTTAATGGCAAATTGTTTTTCTTGTTTTAAGCATAAATGATGAAAACAAGAAAAAAAAAACATCTCAATTTGATATATTTACTCAAAAAAGGTCTTAATATCTTAAGTAAATATAAAGTAAATGTTATATTATTAATTAAATATTTTTAATCTCAAAATTAATCTATTTAAAAAGATTATGTATTTTAAAATGTTTACTATAAAACAAGAAAAATACTGATTTTTTTCAGTGGGGGTGAGGGATTGGTAACAGATCTTTATTCAATATCCAGGAAGATTTTTTTCCCGGAACAATCAGGAATCAAAGAGCCTGAGGTCAGCATAGAACAGCTTGTGTAAGTTGACCTGTCAAAAGCTGCTGTGTAGAAATAGACACAGGCCTTGTCCGGCTTAATGCGGGACTGCATTTAGTAACTTTTTGGTGCTGGTGTCGTGATTGTGTTAGGGCCGTCAGCTGACCTGTGGCACAACCAAATAACTTTAACCTACACCGAATCTTGTCCTAGCTTGATCTTAAACCCCCTCATTACAGAGGACTTAGTGCACAGAGTGTACACTGCGAATCTGTCCCTTGCGGCCCCAATGTGAAATACAGCAATGCTCCTCAGACACCTCCTTCAGTGACCTCTGAGCGTGTCTGTATGAGAGGGAATGTAGACTCAACAGATCACGCAGCTGTTTATAACTCTGAACTCTGAGCTTCTTAAGTTTAGAGGTCATGGTCATGCCTATCTGACATTAGAGGCTTGTGTATTTATAGAGGATATGATGTGGAAAGTCTTGGCATTTTTAAATGAATTGTACATCTTGTCAAGTTAAAAAGCAATCATGTTCAAGTCATGTGTACATAAACATCATATTGACAAATAGAGATGAATGCGTACTTTTATTCAACTTTCTGGGCTGGTTTACATGTTGACCTACATGCACGCTGGGTCATTGAACTTTCACTTCCATAAATCCTATTGGCCTTTTAGTGTGTGACCAGGTAGTCATGGAGCCTGTCCAGCACAAACAGGCGAGAACAGATTCAATAAATCAGCTCAATGAGGATCCAAACACGAGGCTTCCATTTGCAGTGGTCTCTGAGAGGTTGGCATGATGTACTCTCTGGATGTCGAACAACACACTCCCTTGCCCTGCGAAATGTTGCATCGGAGTGTCATTTTCCTTGATTTTTGTATGTGTGAGTTCTGGAGAAGAACACTGTTTGAGTGCCACAACCATCAAACTTGACTCATTTTGCAGCCACCTCTGTTTAAACCCTTCATATGTAACCCTCCTCTATGGATTCTGTCTCTCAGATCTCTTCACCTTTACTCTTCCTTTGCAAGCTCTTGTAAACAGTGCTGGCCTAGAATGTCAATGATGTCAGGCATCAACAGGGGGTTGAGAAACTTTGATCTTCAGAGTAAAGGCTGGGACGGGGTTTGTATATGTTTAGGGGTCATGTTCATGAGTGCCCTAGTTTGTAGTGCATGTGCCCACTGGAAATTTGATAGGATACTTCATCGCTCTTGTCCGATGCTCAACTTACAGGCTGTCACTCATTTTCACTACGTGAATTTCAAATGCGTTGCAGCTGAATGCTTTGATCTGAAACACATTTCTGCGTGCAAGCTTTCACACCTACTGCAATCAGAAATTTGATCAGAAAAATCTCCCCCCAATCGTGCAACCCTAATGTCAGACTGATTCTAGTCTACCAACACATAAACCTCTTTAAAAACATCTAGTAATTGTTAGATTCCCCTCAAGGTTGTTTTCTGATTATTGCAATCTTTCACAACTTTTATATTGTGTCATATTTTTGGGCTGTCGAGCGGCGAGAACACTTGGCAAGGCTCAACGTATCTTAGCGCCTAATAGCATTGATTGAAGGAGCCACTCAGCTTTGCAGACGGTATTTGTGCTGCATGATAATGCTGTTTGTATAGAGACTCTATCCTATTTTATAACACATAAGGCAGATTGTAGCCATAAAGGAAGCTATAGCCATAAATGGGGATCTTAATGGCAGTTGGAATAAAGTGGCCCATCCGCTCGCCCACGCAGGTAAGATCTGCTGACCTTTCAGAGTCCATTTCATGCCCTCTTGTCCAATGTTCCTGTGTTTGTCATGTTATATGGAAGCCTGTCCTCCTTCTGATCATCACAAGGACATATGATGTATCTTTGAGAAGTGCTCTTATATCCATTTCACTGGGTTGAGGTGTTTTAGATGCTTTGAGGCTGACACTTCTCAACCAATGTTGAGCTAATATCAAAAATACTTGTCAAAGCACTTTCAATTATTATGTTAAAACTTGTATATTATTTGAGCTGGAACACTGTTTAAATAATTTTAGTCATTTTAAAATGTATGGATTGGTGCATTTTTGGGCATTTACTGCATTTATTTGATCAACAATATGGTAAAAATAGTAACATTTTGAAATTTTTATATATATATATATATATATATATATATATATGTAACCCCCCTTACCCAGGTCCTACTCGCCCCGCTCTGTGCGGGCCTCGAACCCGGGTCTCCGGTGTGGGAGTCGGACGCTCTAACGAGGAGGCTAAAGGCTGCAACCTCTAGCGTCAGTCGCTAGAGCATCTCTTGAGATCAGAGGAGTGAGGTTTACTCGCACAGCAACTACTAGCTGGCCTCCGTTACACTCACCCCCCTAAACCTCACTCCCATCCGGGTCACGGCACCAATGTAACCCCCCTTACCCAGGTCCTACTCGCCCCGCTCTGTGCGGGCCTCGAACCCGGGTCTCCGGTGTGGGAGTCGGACGCTCTAACGAGGAGGCTAAAGGCTGCAACCTCTAGCGTCAGTCGCTAGAGCATCTCTTGAGATCAGAGGAGTGAGGTTTACTCGCACAGCAACTACTAGCTGGCCTCCGTTATATATATATATATATACAGGTGCTGGTCATATAATTAGAATATCGTGAAAAAGTTCATTTTTTTTATTGTAAATTATTTTAAAAAATGAAACTTTCATTTATACTAGATTCCCTACATGTAAAGTAAAACATTTCAAAAGTTTTTTTTTTTTATTATTATTATTTGTTGATTAGAGCATACAGCTAATTAAAGTCCAAAATCCAGTATCTCAAAATATTAGAATATTTACATTTGAGTTTCATTAAATGGCCATCCCTACAGTATAAATTCCGGGTATCTCTTGTTCTTTGAAACCACACTAATGGGGAAGACTGCTGACTTGGCAATGGTCCAGGAGACAATCATTGACACCCTCCACAAAGAGAGTAAGTCACAGATGGTCATTACTGAATGTGGTGGCTGTTTACAGAGTGATGTATCAAAGCATATTAAATGCAAAGTTGACTAGAAGGAAGAAATTGGGTAGGCAAAGGTGCACAAGCAACAGGGATGACCACAAGCTTGAGAATACTGTCAAGTAAAGCCGATTCAAACACTTGGGAGAGCTTCACAATGAGTCGAATGAAGCCGGAGTCAGCGCATCAAGAGTCACCACACTCAGACATCTTCAGGAAAAGGACTACCAAGCCACTTCTGAAACAGAAACAACGTCGGAAGCATCTTACCTGGGCTAAGGAGAAAAAGAACTGGACAGTGAACAGTGGTCGAAAGTCCTCTTTTCAGATAAAAGTAAATTTTGCATTTCATGTTGAAATCATGGTCCCAGAGTCTGAAGGAAGACTGGAGAGGCACAGAATCCAAGCTGCTTGAAGTCTAGTGGGAAGTTTCTGAAGTTAGTAATGATTTGGGGGGCCGTGACATCTGCTGGTGTTGGTCCATTGTGTTTTATCAAGTGCAAAGTCAATGCAGCCAACTTCCAGGAGATTTTGAAGCACTTTATGCTTCCATCTGCTGACAAGCTTTATGGAGATGCTGATTTCCTTTTCCAGCAGGACTTTAGCACCTGCCGACAGTGCAAAAACCACTTCCAAGTGGTTTGCTGACCATGATATTACTGTGCTTTATTGGCCAGCCAACATGCCTGACCCCTGAATCTATGGGATATTTTCAAGAGAAAGATGATCTGAAGGCTCAATAGGGCCTCAGCAGTGCCACAGGCTGATCACTTCCATGCCACACTTCACTGATGCTGTAATTTGTGCTAGGAGCAAGTCATTTGCTGTAATGTGTGCTGCCAACCAAGTATTGAGTGTACAAATGAACATACTTTAAAGAACTTGAACTTTTCTGTTTTGAAAATCCATTTTTTGATTGATCTTAGGAAATATTCTAATATTTTGAGATACTGGATTTTGGACTTTCATGAGCTGTACGCTCTAATCAAAATTAAAAAAAACTTTTGAAATGTTTTACTTTACATGTAGGGCATGTAGAATATATGAAAGTTTCATTTTTAAAAATAATTTACAATAAAAAAATGAACTTTTTCACGACATTCTAATTATATGACCAGCACCTGTATATGTATATATATATATTTCTGTTGGGGATTGTCATAAAAACAACAGATATAAGTGGCACACTGTATGTTGAGCTAAACTGAACCCAGAATATTCCTTTAAGGCCTTTTAGAGTTTGTGGTTTGTCAGATCATTACCTACTTAGAATCTTCTAATTAATTAAGATATATTTAATTAATTAGGAATGCATGCTAATAATATTGGTTGTGTACCACTTATATCTGTTGTTTTTGTGACAGTCCCCCCCCAGTGCTGGCGGAGAGCTGTTATTTCTGGCAGTTCGACCAGCAGACATCATTCTTTGAAAGCTGACACTCGCAATCTTTTCATACAAGTGTGAGGAAAATAACCCTGTCGTTCACCTTCCCAAAGGCGGGTGGCTGGGAAAGTATCCAGGAAGGAGAGGGAAGGGAATACCACTGCTGCGGATCCCATGTCTTTACCCAGCCCGAGTCCGATCTCACGGTTTGTTTGTTTGTTTGTTTGTTTTGAGACCCGGTGATCATGTGCTCAACTCCTGTCATCCCAAATCCGTCATTTCCCTGTTCTTGGGTTAGCAGCTTTTCCCATCCTCATCTTAATAGGCCTGCTGGGAAAACGCATAGACATCATTTGGTTTTAGCTGTTGTTGGTAGACTGTGTTTTGTTTAGATACACACATGGTGATGTTTTGAGAACTTGCTTGGAGGAACTTTGAGAATGTTCAGAGGAGATTAACAAAGAACAGAATGTAAACACTGATCTGTCTTGCCATGGAAACTCCATGGAGCTGCTCCTAACACACTTTCATTAAACATTAGTAAACCTGTCTGTCCAAAAGCATTTAACTGTTTCTAATGTGATCTGTTTAGCATTATTGGGAAACATTATGACGTGTTATAAATGTAAACTAGATTTTTTGCACGTTAACAAAAGATAATATTTACCACGACAATGCATTGGTGTTTGAGGGGGATTGCAAATGCATTGCAATGTGTTTTGCTAAGATGTTTTCAGTTAGTTTTTTTTAATAGATAGGGTATTGATAAGTGGTTGTTAGGTTGTTCTGGTGGTTGCTGGCACATTGTGGTGGTGCTATGTAGTTGTTCTAGGTGGTGAAGGCATTGCAGGGGTGTTCTGGGTGGTTGCTAAATGTTTTTTGTGGTTTTCAAGTTTGTTCTGGTGGTTGTTAGCAGGTGTTGTGGTGGTGGTTAGTGCATTCTGGGGTTGCTAAGGTGTTGCTATGTGGTTAATAGCGTGTTCTGGGTGATTGCTAAATGTGTTGTGGTGGTGGTTAGTGCATTCTGGGGTTGCTAAGGTGTTGCTATGTGGTTAATAAGGTGTTGTGGGTGATTGCTAAATGTGTTGTGGTAGTGGTTAGTGCATTCTGGAGTTGCTAACATGTTGCTATGTGGTTAATAGGGTGTTGTGGGTGATTACTAAATGTGTTGTGGTAGTGGTTAGTGCATTCTGGAGTTGCTAAGGTGTTGCTATGTGGTTAATGGGGTGTTCAGGGTGGTGGTGAAGACATTACAAGGGTGTTGTGGGTTGTTGCTAAATGTGTTGTGGTGGTGGTTAGTGCATTCTGGAGTTGCTAAGGTGTTGCTACGTGGTTAATGGGGTGTTCTGGGTGGTGGTGAAGACATTGCAAGAGTGTTCTAGGTGGTTGCTAAATGTTTTCTGGTTGTTTCTAATTTATTCAGGTGGTTGTTAGCACTTTCTGTTTGTTGCTAAGGTGGTGTGGTGGTTAGTGCATTCTGGGGTTGCTAAGGTGTTGCTATGTGGTTAATAGGGTGTTGTGGGTGGTTGCTAAATGCATTGTAGTTAATGCATTCTGCGGTTGCTATGGTGTTGCTATGTGGTTAATAGGGTGTTGTGGGTGATTGCTAAATGTGTTGTGGTAGTGGTTAGTGCATTCTGGAGTTGCTAAGGTGTTGCTATGTGGTTAATGGGGTGTTCAGGGTGGTGGTGAAGACATTACAAGGGTGTTGTGGGTTGTTGCTAAATGTGTTGTGGTGGTGGTTAGTGCATTCTGGAGTTGCTAAGGTGTTGCTACGTGGTTAATGGGGTGTTCTGGGTGGTGGTGAAGACATTGCAAGAGTGTTCTAGGTGGTTGCTAAATGTTTTCTGGTTGTTTCTAATTTATTCAGGTGGTTGTTAGCACTTTCTGTTTGTTGCTAAGGTGGTGTGGTGGTTAGTGCATTCTGGGGTTGCTAAGGTGTTGCTATGTGGTTAATAGGGTGTTGTGGGTGGTTGCTAAATGCATTGTAGTTAATGCATTCTGCGGTTGCTATGGTGTTGCTATGTGGTTAATAGGGTGTTGTGGGTGATTGCTAAATGTGTTGTGGTAGTGGTTAGTGCATTCTGGAGTTGCTAAGGTGTTGCTATGTAGTTAATGGGGTGTTCAGGGTGGTGGTGAAGACATTGCAAGGGTGTTGTGGGTGGTTGCTAAATGCATTGTGGCGGTGGTTAGTGCATTCTAGGGTTGCTAAGGTGTTGCTATGTGGTTAATAGGTCATTCTGGGTTATTGCTAAATGTGTTGTGGTGGCGGTTAGTGCATTCTGGAGTTGCTAAGGTGTTGCTACGTGGTTAATGGGGTGTTCTGGGTGGTGGTGAAGACATTGCAAGAGTGTTCTAGGTGGTTGCTAAATGTTTTCTGGTTGTTTCTAATTTATTCAGGTGGTTGTTAGCACTTTCTGTTTGTTGCTAAGGTGGTGTGGTGGTTAGTGCATTCTGGGGTTGCTAAGGTGTTGCTATGTGGTTAATAGGGTGTTGTGGGTGGTTGCTAAATGCATTGTAGTTAATGCATTCTGCGGTTGCTATGGTGTTGCTATGTGGTTAATAGGGTGTTGTGGGTGATTGCTAAATGTGTTGTGGTAGTGGTTAGTGCATTCTGGAGTTGCTAAGGTGTTGCTATGTAGTTAATGGGGTGTTCAGGGTGGTGGTGAAGACATTGCAAGGGTGTTGTGGGTGGTTGCTAAATGCATTGTGGCGGTGGTTAGTGCATTCTAGGGTTGCTAAGGTGTTGCTATGTGGTTAATAGGTCATTCTGGGTTATTGCTAAATGTGTTGTGGTGGTGGTTAGTGCATTCTGGAGTTGCTAAGGTGTTGCTACGTGGTTAATGGGGTGTTCTGGGTGGTGGTGAAGACATTGCAAGAGTGTTCTGGGTGGTTGCTAAATGTTTTCTGGTTGTTTCTAATTTATTCAGGTGGTTGTTAGCACTTTCTGTTTGTTGCTAAGGTGTTGTGGTGGTTAGTGCATTCTGGGGTTGCTAAGGTGTTGCTATGTGGTTAATAGGGTGTTGTGGGTGGTTGCTAAATGCATTGTAGTTAATGCATTCTGCGGTTGCTATGGTGTTGCTATGTGGTTAATAGGGTGTTGTGGGTGATTGCTAAATGTGTTGTGGTAGTGGTTAGTGCATTCTGGAGTTGCTAAGGTGTTGCTATGTAGTTAATGGGGTGTTCAGGGTGGTGGTGAAGACATTGCAAGGGTGTTGTGGGTGGTTGCTAAATGCATTGTGGCGGTGGTTAGTGCATTCTAGGGTTGCTAAGGTGTTGCTATGTGGTTAATAGGTCATTCTGGGTTATTGCTAAATGTGTTGTGGTGGTGGTTAGTGCATTCTGGAGTTGCTAAGGTGTTGCTACGTGGTTAATGGGGTGTTCTGGGTGGTGGTGAAGACATTGCAAGAGTGTTCTGGGTGGTTGCTAAATGTTTTCTGGTTGTTTCTAATTTATTCAGGTGGCTGTTAGCACTTTCTGTTTGTTGCTAAGGTGTTGCTATGTGGTTAATAGGGTGTTGTGGGTGGTTGCTAAATGCGTTGTAGTTAATGCATTCTGTGGTTGCTATGGTGTTGCTATGTGGTAAATAGGGTGTTCTGGGTGGTTGCTAAATGTATTGTGGTGGTTAATGCATTCTGCGGTTGCTATGGTGTTGCTATGTGGTTAATAGGGTGTTCTGGGTGGTGGTCAAGACATTGCAAGGGTGTTCTGGGTGGTTGCTAAATGTTTTCTGGTTGTTTCTAATTTATTCAGGTGGTTGTTACACTTTCTTTTGCTAAGGTGTTGCTATGACATTAATAATGTGTTCTGAATGGTTGCTAAATGTGTTGTGCTGGCACTTAGTGCATTCTGTGTTTGCTAAGGTGTTTCTGTGTGATTGTTAGTGCATTTTTATGTGGTTGCTAAAGGTGTTTTGGTGGTTGTTTGAGCATCCTGCTGGTTGCTGTGGTGTTCCGGTGGAACGGATGGTTCTTAGGTTGTTCTGGGTAGTTGCTATGGCATTGATAGCTGGTTGCTAGGGTATTACTAGGTAGTATCTAGGGTGTTCTCGTGGTTGCTAGGTAGTTCTGGGTAGTTGCTGGGATGCATTCTTTTTCTCTCTCTCTCTCTCTCTCTCTCTCTCTCTCTCTCATTTTAATGTCCACAGGGTGAACATCATAAGTAGTTCCCCTCATCAAGCCACATGATTTGAGGTATCACTCATGTCTGTAGCACAAATGGAGTGGGACGAGTTACACAGTGAAGTTAAGTATGAGCAGCAGTAATAGTGAAGCATGCCTTAGCAAGCACCAGCAATCATTCTTCGTTCCAAGAACAGCTTCCTCAATTCACACATTTGTTAAACCACTTAATCATCTCATTTCCCCACTGTAGGTCTGGTTTCTGTTACTGTCCATTTCATTAAGTAACCTTTCATTTTCACATTCACTGTAACAATTGCCCTGCTGCTTCTTGGTCAAGGTTGCTCAGGAGCTCAAGGTCAGCCGCACAATAGTGCTGACAGGCCAGGAATGCAACTGCGATAAAAAATGTCATTGGTCCCAGGCATGAGGGCAGAGCTCCATGCAGCCTGCAGCCCAGGGGCTTGCATGCGATAATCACGTGCCACTGCAATGGAGCTCTTTCAGACCTCTCCGTTTATGCTCAAGCGCCGATGGGGTCACCTCTGGCTCATCACATAGTAATCACGCTTGCCGGAAACACCTGTTTCAATTCGCCAAAATAATCTTTAGTGCAGATGAAGAGATTTCGAAGTCTAATCTTTGGCATTTACTGCCTTTTTTTAAAACCGGCCCCTCTGCACAGATGTACAGCATACTGCAAACACAGGACTTATTGTTTTGCCCCTACTGTAATATGCTTTATGTGTAAACACAGCCCGCAACAAAACCCTGTTTTCAGTGTAAATAATCTGCAGGAGACAACTGGAAATGAAAACACTGTCTAAACCGGTGTTGATTAAAACATAAACTAATCCCAAGAAGTCATAAAGGAAAATTAACTTTCTTTTTAAATAATTCAAAGTCCTTTTGCTCTGAATTTGAATTTCCATAGAGTCAAGCAGACCAAAGGTGTAAATATTATTGTGCTTGAATATAAAATACTAGTATATTAAAATGTGCCATTTTTCTGTAATAACCGCCTGGCCTTTGAGCTGAAGCAGGAATTGTGAATCCCCTCAGGCGACGTTCTCATCCTCAGTCACGTGAATGATTGCTACTATTGCTGTCTGGAGCTGTATTTATGGACTACTGATGTGAAATGTGACCACTAGGGGGAGTTTTGTGCTGCTCTGTCTGCCATTGCAGCAAAACAAATAAATATCCTGCTTTTTATGTGTCTCCATCTGTATTAATCTGCCTGCAAATCACAACAAGCAGATAATGCTTTTCCATAGTGGCAGTAATGAAACGCTCCACACACTTGCTGAGGCAGCGCGCCATATCTGAAGGTTAAGGTGTCCTCGACTTCCTGCCTGTGGCGAATAGAGATTTAAATTAACCAGTCATTTTCTGAACAGCCCTTTGATATTAAATGGGGAAAAATGACGTGGCAAAGCAATGAAAAATCAGAGTTGATATCCGTGAGCAGAACTCTGAAATCATTCCGTTTTGTGGAGCACAGTGTCACTAAAAACCAGGAACTTCAGGAAAATGTTATCAGCGTGAAATGACATCAAGCGGCACTCGGCTTCGGTTTACTGTTATTGCTGTCAATATGGAAACAGAAGGGCAGGTCAGCATGAGTGCAGTGCTGAAGCAATGGCGAGTTTTCATAAACTGAGACAGGGTCATTCCGGTGCCCACAGTTGCTTGACCTCTGTTCCCTGCTGCCCTGCTGGGATTTGCGTCAGATTATGTCTTGCAAGAAAACCGATTTCCATTTCTCCCTCCCTTTTTGCGTTGTTCTGCTGTAGATGCCTGTGGCCGTCCAGGTTTGCTCTGTCAATTTCAAACCGAGTCCTTTCATAAAGCCTCCGGTAAGAGTCTTAAGCCTAATTTGATTACATCATGACCGACAGCACTCACGTCTGACGTGACAGAGTCCCGGAAGAGATTTTCCGTCCTCAGCTTTAACCAGTCCAGTGAAACATTGACACTGTGGAAAAAGGATGATGAAATTTCGTTTTGTCAACACTAAGCTTTTGGTCCCATGACTATACATCACCTGTCCGAATGTTACACAAATATTTTGAGCAAATTCCCCATGGAGGCACTTTCTCTTGGCCATGTATTATTTTGTGTTTTTTTATATATATATTTTGTATTTATTATTTTATATTTACTATCTACTGTATATACTACAACTATTCTAATTTTACCTTTTCCAAGTACATCCAGAGCGCTTGTAAGAAAAAAATGATGAGGACGTTGAAGATCTTGATTGAGTTTAATGCATCTTAACAGTGACAAAGTCCATGCAGCACCTTGTGTTCAACAGAGTTGGAATGAAGCCAGAACATCCAAATCTCAAGCCTTTTATCCCATGACAGTTTACCACCCCTAATGTAAATGAAGTTTCTCCTGTTGGAACAGCTGTGGTCTGTATGTTAAGGAAGTTCAGAGACCCCATTTTCCCTCACCTGCTCCCATTCTACAATTAATAACCATTTGCTCGTGATGTGATCCACTCAAGTGGTGCAGTAACAATAAAACTGTTGACTTTGTTCTTCTCTATGATAATTAAGCCATTTTGGGGAATGAGCCTGATCAAACCACCTATCTTGAAGTGGAATCTGAGTTGGGGCAGAATATAATTTCTTACACACTTCACTTTATCTTTTGTCTAGTGACGAATGAGCCAGCAGTGATATCAACACTTTGAGATGTCTTATGGATTCATTTTGTATTTAACATGTCAAAATTAAGACATTTCTTTTTTTGTTTTGTTTTTTGTTGTTGTTTTTTTCTTGCAACTCCAGGCTTCACCGTCACATGATTCAGAAATCATTCTGATTTGGTGCTGAAGAAACATTTCTTATTATTATCAATGTTGATGCTTAGCATCAATGAAGCAGTAATACTTTTTTTTTTTTTTTTTTTTTTGATGACTTACATTTGCCAAAATTTCTAAATATGCATACTTTGTCGTACTACGGAAGAGGATTAGGGCCAAGCAATAATAAAAAAATAAAACCATCTTGAGATTAAAGTTGTTAAATTTCGAGAAAAACGTCGAAATAAAATGTTGAGAATAAACTCATTCAATTACGAGAAAAAAGTCGAGATAAAATGTTGAGAATAAACTTGTTAAATTATGAGAAAAAAATCGTTAAATTTCGAGAAAAACGTCGAAATAAAATGTTGAGAATAAACTCATTAAATTACGAGAATAAACTCATTAAATTTCGAGAAAAAAGTCGAGATAAAATGTTGAGAATAAACTTGTTAAATTACGAGAATAAACTCGTTAAATTTCGAGAAAAAAGTCGAGATAAAATGTTGAGAATAAAGTCATTAAATTATGAGAAAAAAGTCATTAGATTATGAGAACAAATTCGTTAAATTATGAGAAAAAAAAGTCATTAAATTTCGAGGAAAAAAAATCGAGATAAAATGTTGAGAATAAAGTCATTAAATTACAAGAAAAAAGTCGTTAAATTACGAGAACAAATTCGTAATTTAATGAGTTTATTCTCAACATTTTATTTAGACTTTTTTCTCGAAATTTAACAACTTTAATCTCAAGATGGTTTTATTTTTTTATTATTGCTTGGCCCTAATCCTCTTCCGTAGTCCTACAATGCAATGTATCTGACATTTATTTATAAGATGACAAAGTATCCATCAGTGATTTTTTTTTTTTTTTTAAATCTTAATTTATTTATTGAAACTGCCAAAAAGTACAACATTTTTACACACAATTACAGTACAAATACAAAAGAATTGTAAAAGAACTAGACTACTGTCTGAATTAAATTAAACGTATACTACGTTTTGAAATATTTATTTACACATACTGCGTATAAAGGTAGTGTAGGTAATTTTGGAGAGGCTTGCAATAGCAAACTAGTTTTGAAAGCACCCTCCATTCAAAGATCTCTCCAAAGCCACGCCTCCTTCAAAACACATGAACGTGTACAGGCAGAGCAGAGTCTGCAAATCGTCACAAGAGACTGCATTAAATAACCTAATGTCTCAAAGCACATAACATTACAATAATATTGAACACAACTTACAGAGCTCTAGTTGTACCACCTGACTGCTGCAGATTCATTTCAGCATTTAATAGTGTTGCCAGAGAAATGCATAAATCTGAGTCTGAGGACTCAAACAGCTCCGGGTAGAATTTTATGCATTTCCATCTCTTAATTACAGTAGTTATGGCCTGAACGCAGCATAGGCTCGTAATGACGTGTGAGGTCTGTGTGAGCAAAAATCACGTTCCAGGGGGGATAAAATCCGCGTTTTAGCAGGGTTCCCCTGGTAAAACTCGTATTCCGAGGTCTAAATGGACATGTAAAAAAAAAAAAAAACACTGCAGCAGTGTCAAAGTAGGCCAATTCTGCGTGGACTTGGCAACACTGACGTTCATTTAACCCTCGCGCCACCGGCCTCGCTCTGCTCGTCACAGTAACATTAAAACGACAGTAATTTGAACAATAAAGTCTTGTGTATTTTTTCATGTAATCAACTATTGTTTTCAGTGTCGACTACTCTTGCACATCCCTAGTAAATACATGGAAATACATACATCAACAGGCAGGTAGGACATCCTATTATTGCATTCGGACTAAATGCAATGATTGGACGAGATATTTAGATCACTTCTAATATTGATTGCTGTCTGGATGTCAAGAGAGTTTCAACCAGTATAACAAAAAATGTTTCTGGAAAAAAAAAAAAAAAACATACCCTACCTTTTAAAAGAGTAGTTTTCTGTATGCACTTTTATTACGTGCAGTATGCAGTATGGAAACATTCTTTTCCGAACATAGCCAGATATATCATCCGTTTGGTACTACCCATGGCTGTTTGTCATTCCAAAACCACAATGACGAACTAACTTTAATATAGGATCTAAATTTAATACAGGTGTAATTTAACAAAAGCTGCTGTCTGGGATTTCTGAAAGCCCTCTCCACATCTGCGTATGTGATGAGTGATGCGGAGCTGCCATGAATAGCACACCTTCCTGGAACACCTGTAGGCTGGGCTCTAATCTAACAGATGGCTCTTCTGATCAGCACTGCAGTTGAATACACTACATGTTTAACGCTTCTGTAGGTTAAAGTAAGTTCTGGAGATTTTCCCAGAGATGTATTGGCATTTGTGATTCATGCTTTTACTATTGATCGCGGAACACTATCTGTTGAGATTGTTTGATAACGTTGCATAACTCGATCGACTGCTCACAGCCCAAGCCTTTATTAAACTATATCTAAGGTGGAACAATGTTGATATGCTGATGCAAAAAAAATATTTCTGCTGATTTCCTGCAACTCTTCCTGGAGGTAACATGATGCTCAAAACCACCCTCTCACAAGTAAGACATAATGTACAGTCAGCTGTCATCGCAAATACAAATCCAGACAGAGCGATCAGTACTTTTCCATCAGTATCACCCTAAAGGGGTTTATTTTTTTAAATAATGACCATGACTGCACATTATCTCTGTTATTACACAGCTACTTAAAGCAAATATATGGACATGACATACTGGTTTGAGCTTAAGTTTACAATGTTAAAAATGATATAAGGCTCAATTACAGAGTTTATTTGAAATATAATTACAAGAAGAACTGTTTTGTCCATATAATGTCACTGGGGTCCATAATAATATAAAGTCACTGGGGTCCAAAAAACACTTTCTCCTTTTATGTTCCACACAAGAAAAGTTGTATAAGGTTTGAATGACATGAGGGTCATCGTACACATGGCCAGAGAGAAGTTTTGATTAAACATTATGGTAACGCTTTAGTATGGAAACACATGTTCACTATTAAAGTATTAGTTCACTTTAAAATGCTTTACTTACCCTCAAGCCATCCTAGGTGTATATGACTTTCTTCTTTCTGATGAACACAACTGGAGATATATTAATAAATATCCTGACGCATCCAAGCTTTATAATATCAGTGAATGGGAAGCTCAAGAAAGTGCATCCATCCATCATAAACGTACTCCACATGGCTCCGGGGTGTTAATAAAAGACCTTCTGAAGAGAAGTGATGTGTTTGTGTAAGAAAAATATCCATATTTAACAAGTAATAAAGTAAAATATCTAGTGTCAGTTATGCTTTCTTCGTAAGTTGAATACGGAAGGCGGTCTGACGGAAGCTAGATATTTTACTTGTTAAATATGGATATTTTTCTTACAGAAACGCATCGCTTCTCTTCAGAAGGTCTTTATTAACCCCCTAGAGCCGTATGGAGTATGTTTATGATGGATGGATGGACTTTCTTGAGCTTCATACTCGTTGGTATCGTTCACTACCATTATGAAGCTCAGATGCCTCAGGATATTTATTAGTATAACTCTGATTATGACTTTCTTCTTTCTGATGAACACATACACCTAGGATGGCTTGACTAAATCTTGGGTAATTTTCATTTGAAAGTGAACTAATTCTTTAACTATGACTTTTCCCTCAATAAACTCCTAATTTACTGCTTATTTATAGCAAAGACTATAGAAAAACACAAGACATGTCACTCGTATTGTTTTGAATGGGAGAAAGTGTAACGCGCAATATGGCGGAATAAGTCCCGCCTTCTAAATAAGAGCCAATCGCCGACTGGTAAAGTCATCGCGTCACTTCAGCGGCCGTTAGAATCACCGGTTTCTATAGAAACAGTCAGACTCGCGCCTCCGAAGAGACGCGCATTTAGGTCTGCGCATGCGCATTAGCTTGATCCAGCCTGAAAAATACATTTTTTTTGTCATAATTCGAGCGTTTAGAAACTAAATTTATGAGCCGGTTGTTGTTAGATTTCATTGGTGATTTCAAATATGAAATTTAATCATAAGGTTGGCGAACAGTTTGGGAGAATTTGATGTTTCCCCATTCAAAGAGATTGCATGATGCCCAGGATGCCCGAGAGGCGTTTCAAAGATGGCCGCCGAGTAAAATGACTTGTCTTAAAGGGACTTTGTTTATAGTTAGTAAGGTAGTTGTTGTAGTGGTTAAGTTCAGGTATTGGGTAGGATTTCGGGATGTAGAATATTCAGAATAAGGCTTTATAAATAATAAACAGCCAATATACAAGCTAATAAGCAACTAGTTAAAAGTGAGAATTGTTCCCTATGCTGAACTGTTACCAACATTACAAGGTAAAAACATTTGATTAATTAAACATCCACGGATGAATTGTTCACTGTAATATTCATTTAGAAAATATATAGGGTGAATTTTCATTTCATGCTGACTTGTACTGGGACTTATTGCAATATTTTGATCACGAGTTCATGCCTGAGTTTGCAGATGCTTGTATTATGAATTATATGTGTTCAATACCGCATAGAGAGCATCCTTCAAGATATGGCCAAGGTTTAGATGTTGCGATCCAGATATCCAGGCTTTCACTCCAGAATTGATGCACTTGTGCGGAGGAGGTGTGTTTTCCGTGTCCCTGCCTCCTGGCTCCCTGGTGTGCTGTGTGTGTGTGTGTGTGTGTGTGTCTGTGGAGAGTGTGATGTGCTCATCAGAGCTGAGTTCTTAATCCCTGGAGATAGAGCTGCCCATCCCCATGAGCTGAATAATGGATGCCCGCTTCAGCGGTCCAGCAATCCACTGCTCAGCAAGGACAGGATGGGACAGGACAGTCTTCCCGTGCTTTCCAACCTCACAGCTTGGGAAAAACCTGACAGTGCAAACCAATGTCCTGCAGTTTGCATCTAATACTTGACTGGGCAGATGTTCAACCCATAGAACAATGCTTTTTAAATGTAGCAAGTTGACCGTAATCACATAACGCCATACCCCTTTTCCATATTTCCAAACCTCCATCTCTGGCCTCTAATCTGATAAGCAAGCAGGCAGATGTTTATCCTGCCTAATTCATCCTCCCAGCTGATGCACAAAGTAATCCCAGAGTGTATCCCACTGTGACATCAGAGACCGTTTTGCGTGCTGTGTGCAAGGATAAAGCGAGGATGATTTCTTTTTCCATCCCGTGAGCTGGAGTAGCTCATAACGTTGTTATGACAGCACAGCCTCCAGCAGAGACCGTTTGCTCGGTCCCCTGTAATTCCAGGAAGGACTAGAGTTAATGTGTACAGGTCCTGTTTTTTGGCCTCTCTCACTTCCACGACCTGTTTATCACCCGCTTGCCCTTCATGCAAAAGTCAACCAGCAGAACACATTGTTAATTCAAAGCCAACTATTAACAAAACAGTGAACGCTGTTATCAGGATAAAGGTGAGTTTGTAGCTGCCAGCACAATCTGTAAATGATTATCTCCCGGATAAGACTGCTGTGACCTCTGGATATTAAAATTACAAGCATTAGCAGTTAGCATGTGAATATGTATTTTTTTTTTTTTTTTTTTTTTTTTTTTTCGTTTAGAAGAGGTGAGTATAGGTGAGATTTCTAGTTGTCACATGTATCTTAGTAACTACAAGATTTGGAGTCAAAAGTCCATTTCACAAATGGTTTAATGGTTTTGTAAGCTGGTTTCAAACACCTAGGCCTTAAAATAGGATCATTTGTTAATTCTATGCTCCAAATTGAGGTGAAACGAGTTATTTTATTCTAATGCTGAATAAAATAACCTGATTCATGATTATTTTACATGCTTCTGAAAAGCATGTAAATAGGTGTCCAATAAATGGCAAGTTACACTGTGATAGCTTGCTTTAAGTGGTGTGACATTATGCCCTGCTGTAGCGTTTAACGAAAATGAAACAAAAATGAAGCTATTTTAATGAAAGTTGAGAGGTCTCTGTTCCTCCATTGAAAGTGTAATCCACCAAAACTTGATCAATATTGATCAATGCGTAGAGCACTTCAGATATGATAAACATAAACTCAAATGTACAAGAACAAACATTTGTGTTTACCATATCAGATGTGCTCTATGTATGTGTTGATCAATGTTTATCTGTGAATAAATGGCTAAATTAAATCTGTTTATCATATAAAGCGATTGTGTCTTTATAGAAGACTTAGATTAAACCGCTTGATTCTAGATTACTTTAACGATTGTTGTAAAAAAAATCTTGATGTTTTTACTGGGGAAAAAACTGGCACTTGTGGTTGCCAGAATAACTTTATAAGAAAACCACATGATGAATCAAAGTTCATCACAAGTAGCTTTTCCACAAGTTGAGATAAATACTAATATATAGAAAGTGCACGGTGTCATACACACAAATACAAAAAAATTCATGGTAACGACACTAACATAATGCAATAAAAATTCATTTGACGACATAAAAGATATATAAAACCCCAATGTTCTAAAAATGTAAAGTGTCACAGGGAATTCTGAAAATGTCAGTTTATCACTGTAAATTATAAGATGATTTTTTGTTTTTACCTCAAAAATGGTACATTTAACAGTGTTTTACAGTTAAATGACAGGAAATGTAAGGTTAGATGCATTACGTTTATAGTAAGGGAACTTAGTAATAACCAATTAACAGGCTTTTACTGTAGCATTTTTCAGTCTTTTACAGTTAAAACTACAAAAATTTTTTACAGTGATGATACAAACGAGGATCAATTCAATGCTGGATTTGCATAAAAGATTAACATGACGGCACATAGTCGATGCAACTACATAAATTTATCCACTAACCATTCAGAAACGTCCAGTTTCATTCTAAAAGTTATAATTTCTTCCTGAGTCTCTCCATCAGTGTCGACTCCGGTTTGAACAATGTAAGGCTGAACACCGTTACTGACAATCCTCATTTTGGCTGCGTGAGATTCTCCAGCTTTGTTGTTGTTGAGCAACCGAAGCGTGAGCTGTTAAAGCTCCGCCCTCTTCTGGAAAGCGAGCCGGGAGCAGCAGCTCATTTGCATTTAAAGGGACACACACAAAAACGGTTTTTGCTCACACCCAAATAGGGGCAAATTTGACAAGCTATAATACATTATCTGTGGGGTATTTTGAGCTGAAACTTCACAGACACATTCTGGGGACAACAGAGACTTATACCAGAGACTAAAAGGGCTTTTGAGAGAATTTTTTTCTGGTAAATGATCCATTTAAATTATGTTAAATCAACTTTCATTTTTTCCCAGGGTGATAATGGTGGAAATATTTTGTAGCTTTTCAATTGTCAAGACTGTATAAGGTGCCTATACAGAAATTAAAAATAAAATCACTGAGAAATATTCACTAGTAAAAAGTGTGTGGCAACTAAGTCTTTTTTATTGCATCCATTTATACTTTAACATCATTCCAAAGTTCTGCAGAAGATTCTTACAAACACAGCCAAACCCTTTTACTACAATGAGCTTGAGTAAAAAAAAAAAAAAAAAAAAAAAAAAACCCTCTTACTGCAATAGAAAACGCCCTGTCATAAACGATGTCTACACGGCTTTGACATTAAACCCAGGCTGCCCCACCCTGTTTACATTTCAATTTCACATTCTTAAAAAGATCTCAGACAGGACATGCATATTTAATGCTGGTTTTATTTAGAGGACAGATTTTATGGCTTTTTAGGGCTATGCTAATGAAGATTTTGTGAGCTTGGTGCACATGCTGCACATATGCATGATGTTTGTACGCTGACTGCTGGCTATTTCAGCTGATGGCATTGATGCGGTGACCTCTTTGTCCTGGGCCGGAACTGTGCTGCTCAATAATACATCAGCATGTTCTTATGCAGCAGTTGAGGTAAACCCGGCAGTGTTGGGTTTGGGGTGCATGCATTTTTCAAAACCTACCTCTTCTTCTGTTTCTTTGCTTCTTTTTTAAGGCCCCAAGCTTCTCCCTCCATTAGTCATCAGCGTTTTAGCTGATCTTAGTCTCTGCTTCAGTGAGTCAGTGTAGCCGTACCACCCACTCGCCTCAAAAAAAACCCCACATTCACATACATATCCGCATTTAATCGCTAGAGGTTAGACACAAAGAAATAGTCACTCCTTTATTGGATGTAGTTGCATGAATCACTATGAAAATAAGCTTGAAATGTTTGTCTTCATACAAATCATTTTTCTACAAACTAACAGGCAAGAATATTTTCCTTGATTTTCCAGTTATGTTGGATATGATGTGTCACTTAGCTAGAAGGAAGCAGGGTATGTAAATACATTTACTGTTTGAGATTATGACATGTCTGTGTGCCATATATAAGTTGTTTTTAATTAATATGGTGTGAAAACGCCTATTGTCTTTATTAGGGCTTGACATTAACTTTTTTGCTCACCAGCCTCTGTGGCTAATGGTTTTCCAAAGTTACTAGGCACTCATCATTTTCACTGGCCACAATTTAGACATCAATACCATGGGGAAACCTGCCATATAGATATTTTTAATATTATCTCATAATTTGGCAGCAGGTTTATTAGGCTGCTGTCACTTTAAGAGCTGAAGCACAGATCCATTATACTGTTACACATGCGTTTTCTTTCTCAACTGTTTACATTCACTTAAAACAACTGACTGTGTTTACATGAATACTCACCAAGACCAGCATTTGACATTATTTTGTGTGTATTTGTATGTTTAAGTTCAATTAGCACGAAAAAGAACTCGATTTAGTACTGAGAGGCGGATTTATGTGCCGCACTTTGGGCGTGAGAACAAAATGTGAGTAAAATTATGCACAATACCCACAATCCCACGCCAAAAAAATACTGACCCTAAACTGTTGTGTACATATATTAACAGGCTAAAAGCACACGTGACTTTCTTTGCTTAGGTGATTCTAGGTGCGCCATAGTTGAATGTTAATCTTTTTATACGTATACGCGTACAGAATGACCTTACAGCAAGCGTTCTCTCCTGATTTACAGGTGCATAGCATGCACTGTGTCTAATGAGAAGCCTTCAGCCAGGTGTTGAAGTGACTGGGGTTGCCTGGGCTACGCTGTGCACCTCGCTGAGCTAGCTGGAAGCGTATAGCGCTGAGCTAATGCAGGTACACTCTGTTCTGACAGGAACAGTTCCATAGGGAGGGCAAAGGAAAAGATGGAGATACTGCACCCCCAACTCTCTCTCTCTCACACACACACTCATAGTCTTCTAAAGTATACTTTTCACTCACAGTCTGTCTGGCCTCATCATCACTCCCGCTGTTCACCTGCAAAGTCAAAGTATTGAATCTAGCAGGTTGAAAACTTGGAGGAGTGTTAACAAGATGTTGCCATTTTCAGTAGCTGGACTCTTGCAGTGAGCCACAACTGGATGATTTCATTGCATATTAGAAATATCCTTAGCTTTTGGTTTTATTTGCTATGATTTTTTTGAATGTCAGTATCTACGCCCATCTTACCATCATGTCATGATTATGAATTTATTCAATCTTAACCAAGCACATATGCTTTTTATGTTGTTTTTTTGGAAATTTGCCTGGAAATTTTATTCTCATCACAGTGTTTTCATCTAGCTTTTTTAATGGAATATCCCAAAATTCACATCACTGTTGTTATTCTTAACTGAAATGTTTTGTTAATTGAAATACAGCTGAAATAAAATATAAAAACTTTAAAAACTTATTTTAAAAAATGAAAATATGGCAACTAACCGAAATAAAATGTTTAATATGAAGGTTTAAAAAATAAGGGTACATTTTCACGACAATGATGTACTAAAACTGGAAAAGTTTTTTCTTTGTACAGAGGACAATGTTGTCAAAACAATCCATGAAAATGACTAAAAACGCTGTATTCTGCTGCCAGGCCAGTAGATGGCGATGTCATTTTGTAAAGAAATGCTACACACCTATAGACTGAACATGTAATATGCATGTACATGCCGTCACCATTTTCATAAATTTGCGTTTTTGTAGTTTACACAGAGATGATAACACTATCGTTGCACTTTTTCAAAAGTTTGCATTTTCAGGTCCCCAAAATGCCGTTGTCGTGTGAATGAATGGCCAAACCGCATAAAAAGTTTTCCATTTTAGTTCAAAACAGTGTTGTGTAAACTGCCCCTTAAACTGAATTTTTAAAAAAATGGAAATATTTTAAAAAATAAAACGTGATAATTGAAGTTACAAGGTAACCAAAAATATATTAATACTGATAATATCAAAACCTCTTCTAAATTTACTGTACAAAAATATTTTCGTGATTTATCACAACATTTTTTCTTTTGTCAAATCAACTACTGTGGTTCAGTTAACATCATATTTTGAGTTTCTGTTCGCATTCATTGTATGAACTCAAATTTTTAATTTCAATGAACTCAAAATGTCAAGGCAACTTACTTTTTTTAAAGTTAAATCAACAATTCTTGTTTTAAATGTATTTCATATGAGATCAGTATCTGATTTAAAATATGATGTGATCTGCTGCGAAGCAAATAAACCGTGTGAACGTAGCCACGTTCTGCTCCGGTTTGATGTTTCGCTCACATCACTTTAAACATTCACAGCTGCACACATGTTTTCAGGTCTGTATGGCAAACATACATCCCGTAGAGATCCCGTACTGCATTCCATGATCTTCTTCATCAATACTGCATGATTCAAGGCCTGAATCTGCTGCCATCCCCAGAAACAAAAGCTGAACAGTATCGCTCTCGCTCTCACAGAATCAGCTCTCCTGCTCTTTCCTGGCACGTCACTCACTCGCTCCTTTCCCTTTCTCTGTTGCACTGTTTGTGGGACATTGATATTACATTGGTTATTTCGGGAACGGAGGGGGTTGAGGTTCACCTTTGAGAGTTGTATTTCCGTCATACCGGAGAGGGCACACAGATCCATTCCTCCTTTGTGACAGGCGGCTATTTCCAGAGCAGATCACATGACATGACAATAAGCAAGCATGCACATCCACCGTTCTGCTCTCTACACACTAACAGCCAGACTGGAGCCAAACTACATGCACTTGGATGCGTTTAAACTTTAATCAGAACCTGAAGCGTGAGATGCGCTCGCTCACCAAACGCCCAGCTGCTCGGGCCGCTCTATTCTTGTTGTGTTAAATTCACTGAGTGTTTTCCACCCTCCACATGCGTGCGATCGAGAGAGATGAACGTGCTGAACTCCTCACATTACCGGCGGCACGTTGCTTTATGAGCTAATCTAATGTAGCTGCATCTGTTGGTTACACCTGCTGTGTGCATGTGTGCACGACTTTTCCATGTTCTTTGTTTTCTGTTCTTCTGGGTTCACAGGGAAATAGTTCACAATCACACTCGCCCCATACGGCAAGAGGGTAAACAACTAAAATCTCTGGGACGCTCGGGGTGAGTTGAACTTCATCCTTGCACCAAGATGGGACCACCATAAGGCCCTCGTATCAACCCAACACAAGCACAGCTGCTTCAGACGGGCTTTACCCGCACACCAGCTCGAGTTTGTTGCACCTGCAAAGGGTTAAAGATCATGTGAGGTCTGTTTTCTGCTCTATCATCCATGTGTATATTTTAAACAAACAATGTTGAATTTAACCTTTACATGCCGTTATGATAACAAGCAGGAGTGAAGGAGGAGTGGCCAAAAGGCGTGGCCTCAGTGCTTTGGTAAGAGTACGCTACGCTCTTGTTTTGAATTCCTCTGCTCCAACTGTCCAAATATCCTGGGAAGTTGGCAACTGGTTCTGGTTAGTCACATGGTTGGTTGGAAAAGTACAGCTGTGGGCTGGAGGAAAAATGGAATTTCACATTTCATAAAAATCTGACTAAAAAACTGGTGACAACTAAGGGTTGTTAACATTTGTTAATGCTTTATGTATTATGAACTAACAATAAACAACATTCTTTACAGCATTTATTAATGTAGATCAATGTTAAATATTACTTATGACTTTATATGTTAAAGGGTTAGTTCACCCAAAAATGAAAATTCTGTCATTAATTACTCACCCTCATGCTTTTTTTGATGCAATCTGAGAGCTTTCTGTCCCTCCAGCTACGCAACTGACAGTTTGACGCTTCAAAAAGTTCATAAAGAGATTGTAAAACGAATCCATATAAATTGAGTGGTTTACTCGATCACTTTACATGATGAACAGATTGATTATAAATATAGGCTTTTTCACATATACACATTCATTAGTTCACATATACACAGACGCACACATCAGTTGTGGTAAACCGAAGCTCAAACATGCTTGCTTGGCGTGCGAGAACCAATGAGGTTCATTCTAGTGTGTTTGAGATTCTGCAAGAACTGGTGAGGTTCATTCTCGAGTGTTATGCAGCACGTTTACACTTCTGCAAGAAGAAATGAGGTTCATTCTCGTGTCCCCCTCAGGAGAAATCACGTGGTGGGTAAACACGCTACTGTGTAGAGGTAGGCGCTTTTGACTTGAGCAATCCCAGAAAACCCTAGCAACATGGTGGTGAGAAAATGACAAAATCTACTTGTCAAGTTCTGTGCTCTTAGTTTTGATTCTCCTGTATTTACCCAGCTCACAGCAGCGTTCTGATAGAGCACCTGCTTTAGCGCATGAGAATGAATGCTGATTCCTTCAGAGGTGAGGTGAGTAAGGGTCTAAGCGGCCTTGAAACGGCCTTGCAGCGTAATTAGATGGAAGCTTATCATCTCCACCGGTATCCCCCTCCCCATGTGACCGAGCACAGCCATTGATCTGTGGGCTGCTTCTCCATTGACCTAAACGAGAGTCTCTCTCAGAGAGAAAGTTCAGAAAGGGAGAGGGTTGTTCCTGATTCAAGACGCTGCTGAAATGGGACAGACACATGTGACCCAGGCAGTGGGGCGGCGCTCTGATGTAAATGGTGCTTGGAGGTCACCCTGGCAGAGCAGCTGACTCTCAGACATGGAGCGACACCCCTGGAATTCCAGGCCATTCGTGTGGAACTAACCTTCCACTCATGGCAGTTGTCCTTGAGTAATGAAAGTGTTTTGAGCTTGGGTTGCTGACAGATGCTTTTTTTTCTTGTGCCATAAGACCAAGCCAACTGACCTTCGACCTACCTCTGCCAGGGCGGATTACTAAATGAACAAAAAGCTTTCTTAAATCTCAATTTGATCCTTTTTGAACTGAGAGAATCTGACAGGTGTGATTTGGAGCTGTCGTGCAGAAAAAAAAAAAAACGAACACAGTTATTGTGACACCCAATCCCTCTTTCAAACTTTCAAACAATCCACATTTCCTGTTAGTACCTTCACAGGTGTCCATTAGCTCCAGACTTCCATGTGAAATGATTTCTTAATCAGACATTCTCTGAGGTATTCACCCAGAAAGCAGTAAAGCATTAGTGAATAATGATCTGCAGATAAAAGGAATTAGAGCAGCATCTTGGAATCGTTTCATGCGCTCCACTTTCTTTTGTAGACAATAACCAACAGCGTTTTTTATGACTTTTTTTTTTCCCCCTGTGATGTATGCAGCGTTTCCTCAATGCCTCAACACTTATCAGCAGATTGATTTAGTTAGGGTAGATAAGAGAATGAATGCAAACATTCCAAGTCACCGAGGTTGCACGGTGTGGAGGGCAGCAGAGAACTTGGCAGTCTTGAATATCACGGGACTTGGCCAAACTTACGCTGTCCTTGGATCCTCTCAGAGGAATGATAAATAAATGACAACGCCAGTCACCCCACTATTAATTCAAATAACAAAATAAAAAGAGGGGTAAGAGGAAAAATGAACAAGAAGAGAGATACAGTTCAGTAACAAATAAAATGATTTAAATTATGCACATGACTTGGAGGCTGTTCCGAAACTAGATGCCTTTTCTGGACAAAGCACTGTGTGTATTCTTTGTGGAAAAGGCAATCTCAGAATGCACTATGACAAGGTGATTACTTTTTTTTATTATTTTCATAATCATATTATTTATATGCATACTATATACGGTAATATCGATACTCATTCAATCAGAAAAGTATCAATAAAAACTAAATGTAGTTTTACCCAATATTTACTAATGCTATCTAGTAAATGCTTGTAGAGTATTGTGCCATTCACTTTCCTTTTTGAATAAAAGGAATGGGTTTTGATGCACACAATTACTGTAAATCAGGATGCTTTCCTGTTTCTGTCTAAACCAACAGTACTTGAGAGTACAATCTAAAAAATGCTGGGTTAAAAACAACCCAAGTTGGGTTGAAAATAGACAAACCCAGCGGTTGGGTTAAATGTTTGCCCAACCTGTTGTTTAACTCAACTATTGTATTGCTTGCTTAAAATGAACCTAAGTATGTTGGAAATGAACATTTATTAATATGTTTAATGAAGTTTAATGAATAATAATTAAACGATAAACATTTGTTAAATTGCTTATTAATAAATGTTCATCTTTTGATTATTATTGTTGCCTCTAGTAATTATGTGTCTGATTTTTGGTTAATTTTAAGCCAGGCATATAGTCATTTTTAAACAATAGTTGGGCAGTTTTATTTAACCCAACATGTTGGCTAAACATTCAACCCAACCGCTGGGTTTGTCCATTTTCAACCAAACTTGGGTTGTTTTTAACCCAGATTTTTTTATAGTGTCTAATTAATTCACATTGGCTATTCCAATACTGGTTGGTCATAAGACGCAGAAAGCATTTTACACAGAAAAAACACAATAGCGAAGAAGAATGAAATAATTATAAACATACTTTGGTTTTCCTTTTTTCCTTGCAGACATCTGGGACATTACAACGCTTCAGTAGTGAAAGGTGATGTAAACACAGTCTTTACTAGCACACGTGCTCTTTACCCTTTGCTCTCTTTCAAACGCTATTTTATACTTATTTTATCATTTCTAAGAATGCGTAGTCCTTTAAAATTTGATAAGTATTCAATTACAATGTAGATAATCTCCAGTTTTACAGTTCTTGAAAAAGGTTGGGCCTCACCCTCTATCACAGTGACCAGAGTTCAACTAACCCGCTTAAAGATGTGTATGAAGTGCTGCAGTAATAACAAAACTTGATAACAGTAATGTCAGTTAAGTCAGGCTGCTCCTACTGTAATTCCATGCTGAATATCAAATCTCTAGCCATCATGTTTCATGGGAACAAAACAAGGCACTGCAGAATTATGTTCCTGCTTTCTGTGTTATTCTTGACATGTCCAAAAGAGAGAGACAGGAAGATGAATGTATCTAGTAAAGTATTAGATGACCATGTCTGCGTTGCAGGGGCGATCTTGCCTGAGCCTGCTGCGCTTCCTCCTCCACCGATGAATCAGGATTCACTTCCTTGTCTTGTGGGAATGTGTTGTCATAGACCCGTCTCAGCCTGATTGATTCCTCACACTCCCCTCAGGAGGGAAACTCCTACTTCCCTTATTTCATCTTTTTGGCTTTGCTTCACCCAATCCTCAAACCAGAACAGGTTTGTTATTGCATTTTTTTTTTTTTTTGACTTTTTGACTTTTTGCAGATTTTGTGGGGTTGGGGATTTCTCAGTGGGTCATGTGCTGGATAATCTTTGTGTAATTGCAAAAGCTCGCATCTCATATCAGCAGCTCACGAAGAGTTCTGCTGGGTAAGGCTTTGTTTCAATGGGAGTATGCAATAGGTAGCATTTTCTTTTGGTTTTATTAGCACTATTCTTTTCCCGTTCCCCTCATCCCATCTCACTTTTTCACTGGCCAAGCCCCCAACCTCTCTGGCCAACTGGAAGGGAGAACAGCAAGAGGTTTAAGGTCAACGAATGTACCTTAACAGATGAGCAAATACACATTAATTACGTTGCGATGGCTGACGTCCTCTGGGCAGGATGAACCGATGGTTAAATCCAAAGACCTTCCCCCTACCCTGCAGAGCTGTGCTTACATTAAGCAGACTTAGTAAGCTAGCGTTCTGGTCCATCTCCAACAACAGCTGTTGAGAGAGATGGACAGAGGAAATCAAAGACATGACATTGCATAATATATCTTTCCCCATTTGGAGAAGCGAGAATAGTGACCCATTCCTAAATGCAGTAATATTCTGGTCAAAGCAAAACGTTTATGTTTCAGTCAAGGGACAAGCATATACCATGAATCCCAATGGAAAACCCATCAGTTTGTCATTTCAACCAGTGGAGCTCTTTGGTTCGATAAGCGCCCCGGTAAGCGAATCTGTCTGCTGGAGACCTACTTTGTGATAATAAAGTTGCTGAGGGTCGGACACTTGGTGAAAACACTGACAGCATGTGGGCATATGAGGTTGAGGCCCCCAACCGTTCCATACTGATAATAGATGAACAGCTTTGTTTGGGTTGTCAAGGATTATCTGAGTCACATGGGAGTCACTAAATGTAAGTTATAAGATATTGCAAACATTATCTTGAGGTTCTCACCTAATGGCCTAATTCAAGAGTCAAACTCCCCTGTTTCATCATCACAGTCAAGGGGAGTTCGAAGGAGCTAGTCTTAGCAGTCAGAAATTTACACATCAAGCTCTTTCAGACTTTGATATGAACGAGAGAAAAGATCATCTTTAGGGAAAAAACTAATCTGCGAAGCCTCTTATGTAACAGAGTTATGAAGGAATCCATGATTCCCATCCTTGGTTTGAGTTAAATGCTGCAAGTAAGTCACATTTACATGCGATAATCTTCATGGTGCAAATGTATTGTTGACCTTTCCAGAGATGCCGCCATCTGCATTTATATTTAGCTCCATTTTCCTGCTTGGCGAGCACAAGGTGGAATGAAGTGAGTTGTAGCTGTTGTATAATCCCCATATGACTAACCACTGCAGCAAGGATTGGACCAATAGCATCTTTCAGTGTGAGGAAGCTAGCATACCCAGTCACCACCTGTCTGTCCCTTTTTAAATACCATTCACAATCAGACAAATAGCCCTGTGCATGATTCAATTACCTACGGATTCAGCACCAAGGGAGTGTGCTTCTGTGATAAGATGGTAGGGTTATCAGGGCCCGTGTCTCTTGGCTCCAAAATTGCAGAGACGCGAAGAGAAAACGAGAGGCTAGGGGTCAGTTCCTTCCATCAATCTGCAGTTATCCTGTTGGGACTGGCTCAAAGCGACCAAGCATTTGGTAATCACAGGCTATTGTGTGGAATTTATTTGCATAGTCAGTTATGCTAAATGTGTTTGAAAGTGTCGGTCTGGTGGTGGATATTGAAAGACTGTGAGTGATGTGATCTTACTGCTGAGTCGTGAGCAAAGCGAAATTGGTGTGAATGTCACATGTGGAGAGAAGACTCCCTTTGCCCTGTTTAACCTTCCTTCAAGCTCTGCTCTGTTGATAATTCTTCATCGTGTAAATGTCAAGATATGCCCACGATATCTCCAGATATGCCCCCGGGCTACCAAAGATTGCAAAAAATGCATCTTCCTCCTATTCTTGCCTGCTTTTCCATCTTTTCCCCTTCTAAGGTGACAGTCTACTGAACTCATATAATGTCCTTCAAAAAGCACATTATTGCCTCCTTGTGATTTATAGAGATTTCCACTTCGATGTGGGTTCTTTCATGCGATGCACTCATACTCTTGTCTCCAAAAGCTTGCAATTCAAGGTCTTCCATCTCATTGAACAGGATCAATGTTTATGACTTTGATTGTTAAGCATTTTTCCAATATTTCTAAACGTGTTTGTCACTGAGCTTGTGAAACAGTGCTGTCGGGATTAGAGTCATTTGTCCCTTATGGTGCTCATGGCCATAAATCAGCATGTCTCAGGGGAGGCCGAGTAACGTAGCGCTGGGCCGTGCAAAGTGAGAATGGAGGAGCACTAGACTGTTCCAGTACTAGCCTACTTTGGCTGGGCGGCATCTGGCTGTGCACTCAGCGTTTCAGCAGGTGGGCTATCAGCACAGACTATAGCTCAACCTCTCCCATGCCCTGATAACACTAGATCCTTCACAAAACAAAGACCCAGCTGAGACCCAAATCAACCTTGTCTGATGTTACTGTTTCAAAATGGCTGGCAGTTTTGGAAACGAGTGCCTGGGATCATGTATAGTGATAAAATGTATACCATGAATGGATTGTAAATTGTTTTGGATAAAGCCATCTGCCAAATGTTACAACACTGCCACTAAAACAAACTAGCAATCCAGTCCAGAAGGGTCTTGTTCCAGCCACTTATAATCATTGGAAAGGAAACCCTTGTTTGGGAAATTTCATACTCATTAATTTTTAAATGCTTGGGTGGAGAAGAGACCCAAGGGATGACTGAAAGGGATGGCCTTGCCATATAGCATGTAGCTAACTCAGCTGGCACCTTCTCTTGGCGTGTTGGGACAGTGAGTCCGTTAGATCCTGATAGACCATGATGGGCATCTCCTTCTGGTCTCTACCCCACAGCTGTCCAACACTGTGACAGTCACATGTCAACAACTCTTTAACAGACTCCAGGCCTGAGATCAGCATCTCAGTGTCACTACAAAAACATAGCACACTGCTTTCAGAAGGTTTGCAGCAATGGCGTCAACCATTCCTACCCATATTGATCATTACTGCATGGTTACTTACTCAGCTGCAGTAACAGCCACCTTCTTTCCTGCCAATGGACATGAGTGTAAATAGAGCATGCAGATTGGGAAAAGCCAGTTGCTACAAGTTTGGTAAATACATAATTGATGTTGAATTTAGGCACTTACCACACAGCCTAGTTCACAAACACAGTGCATTGGAATAGCAAAAAAAGTTGTTGGGATTGTGAAAGCATTGATGGGTGTGTCTTTGAAGACACTGGTAGGTTTAGTGATGGAATGCCACACATGCAGCAGTGTACACACATGCTGTGATGACTAAGGCTCAGACACTCTCAAAGCATTGCACATGGCCCCGCAGGTCAATCGCCCACAGACCCCAGACAGAAAAGGCCTCTATCCTTTGTTCAAAGCAACCCCTTGTTTTGATATGCACTGGAATAATGGGAAATTCCAAATAGTTCAGGTCAAAGATAAAAGTCAGGATTTGAGCTTCTTGGTCAAACCTTCAATTTTGGCTTTCACCTATTCCCAGAAGACAGATTTCTAAAGCATCTTGTTTTTCCCAGTCTAACTTATGGATGCTTTTCACTAGCACTTTTTGGTGCGCGCCCGGCTTCGATTTATGTTAAAGTTTGGTTTGCATGTGCTGATGCTTTGAAAATGAAATCAAAGATTCAAAAACCAAAATATAAGAGTGTGGTGAGCAACACTTTGCATTTTGCTGCCTTCTCTTGCATTGTCGTTACCATGCAACAGGAGTAAACAGCTGCTCCTTTGATGATGCAAACCACACCGCGGTTCGGACCAAAATTATACAAAGTGAACACAGTACAGCAGGGAGAGGGGAAGCAATCAAACTTGATCTGAGTTCAGACCATGCAATCTAAATGTGAAAGTGTGAAAGAGCCCTAAAACTGGTGGGTCACAAGACCGTTTTGAGTGAGTCACAGAGTATGTAGTATGTAGAAACAACAACAGCAAACAACGTAATTGTAAATGTTTTTCTGATACAACTTTTTTTTTTGACGTGTCAGACACAGTTTAAGTAAATAATGCCTAAGAAAAACACGTAGTCCAAACTTTCCTGTCCTGTCAGACGCAAATGTGGAGGTGCGCACTGTAAATCATTATATATAAAGAGCGAATGAAATCATGAGCATGCAACGTCATAGTTATGAAATTACCAAACAGTATAAATTATGTAAATATTACACAGTGCTAGGGTATAGATTACTTACAAATTGTAGTCAGTTTATTCAACAGTGTTGGTGATATTCTTACAATTTATGTGTATGTTAAGAGGCAGTACTTGTGTACCTTCTGTCCATTTTTGAGAAATAAATTTGCTTGGTTCAAATTCCTACAAATTTGGGTCGCAACTTCATGAACATGGGAAAATGTGGGTCCCATGGCCAAACCAGTTGAGAACCACTTTCCTAAAACATATGTTGTAGTAGAGGGTTTTTGTGTGTGTGCATGTGTGTGTGTGTGTGTGTGTGCCTTAGATCAATATACACCACAATAGAGACGCCGCATCATTTTAAGTCAATATTTCAAACAGATTTCACTCAACCAAGCTTTGGTTAATCAAATAAGACATAATATGGTATTTGATGCTGCTCTTCGGTAAAGTCTACAGATACAGACACCACACCAATTCAGATATTTTATTTGTAATATTTATTTATTTATTTTTTTGTATTTTTAGTATATATTTTAACTCTTAATTATATTTATATGATTATGTTCCCCTTTCACTATGCTTTTTACAATGACGATATATGGCAAAAGAAATATTTTTAGTATATATATATATATATATATATATATATATATATATATATATACATACATGCAGTTGCACACAGGTAGTATGTAAGTAGTACACTTTTTATTGGCATTCTTTCCCTATTCCTTTTTAAAATACTTATTTGGGATAAATATGGCATTAGCCTGCTCAAATTGTTTGTCACCTTTGCACCTTTGTGTTTGTGTAAGATTTCTTTTCAACTTTCACCTGTGCAATCATCCTTGTCTTTTCATCTAACCAACATGGCAAGCGTAAGCACTATGCACGGTCAGGCAATGGAAAAAGGAATCATGTGACAAGCATGCACGTGTTTGCTCGGGAAAGCATGTCTCTAATGCAGCCTGCTTTACTCTACTCACTCCTTCTCCTACTATGCACAGAGACAGGAGGAGCCCCAGCCAATCACAGCGCATTCTGCCTTGCATGCTTTGCATATCTGTAGTGTCCCGGGCATTTCCTCCAATCATGGCTCGGCTTTTTTTGAACTATGCCTTGTAGTTCAAATTGCTTGTAACTGCTGCATACACAGTGGCATGTTGTGATTCAGTCGTTCTGCGAGTTAGACTTCAACCTTCAGGATATAATGAAGTCACATATTTCTGGAGTTAAATGCTTCAGTAGGTCTGAAACAGGATCAGCTTGCTCTTCTGAGGGGCTGATAGCATAATTCTATGCTCAAGGTTAGAGTGAACATTCACCATCAACAATCAAAAGAAAAGAGAACATGCATAAATTATATACATGATGTACAAAATATCAACTATTTAATGTAATTTTTGGACATTTTATATATATACACAGTATCTATCTATCTAATATATATATATATATATATATATATATATATATATATATATATATATATATATATATATATATATATATATATATATATAATATAAAATGTGTGTGTGAAAAAAAAATAAATAATATATATAGATATATATATATATATATATATATATATATATATATATATGATTAAGTCATTTCAGTTCCAGTTATACTTCACTGGAAAATATGTAAGGGGTAATCCAAGGCTAGCTGTGCATTAAATTATTTTAATGTACAACATGGAGGCAAAGAACCACTCGTTCTTCAAAGCTTCAGTAAATACAGCGCATTAATATAGAACGATATTTAAACTGACTGGAACTACTTGTGCGTTAAATGGTTTTAATGCACACCTTCCAGCCAATCCGAATCGAGTATTCAGATTGACCATGATATAATTTGAATATATGTAATACAAATAAATGGATCTTCTGTAGCTGACAGTAGTATTACTGATTAATGGATTCTATTGACAAGACTGAATAAACACTGCATTTTTTGTCTTGTTTGAAGTGCAACATCATTTCAGCAGGATGTTTGCTGTGACATGTCTGTCCAGCTGATGACCGTTCTCCACATATAAGGTGTGAGTGGTCCATTTGTTTACGTGGACACAACTGTTAAGATACTAAAATAGCTCAGTCTGAACTGAATTAGGAGTGTTTGATGTTGTCTTCAGAAATGACATGCTGTCAGGAAACATGCTGACTCTAGCTGCCAGCATTTTCTTTTATTTGGATAAAAAAAAAAAAGATTTCTTCTTTTGTAGTTAGATTTGTATTCAAGTAAACATTAATGAGATTGGGCATAAGAAGGCCACTAAACACTGATGCAAGATGCAGTTCAAATTGAGTGTACAAAATATACTACACAACGAACATCTAGTGTATATATGAATTTCCCAACAGGGCATTTCACAATTTCAGGACTCAATTTCAGTGTCATTCTGAAATTGAACCCAAAGTTCCAACGTGACAATCTTCATAAATTTGATGCAACAGCCCTTGGTGCATAAGCAAGTGTGCTCTTTGATTTGTCTCTTCTCAGTGCCCTGTCCATTCACACGGAAGCCCCCATTAAATCACCTTCCAGTCATAAAACACTGCGAGAGATGTCTGCAGTATGCATTAATTGTAACACCAGCACCTGCAACATGCTGTCTCATTGATCACGGCAAACAAAAACATGAAAAACCGTCATGCGTGCTTCAGCGTCGGAAAACAATGTGTGAATTCTATTGATTGCTGTCCTTGGACAACTGCAGCTGAAGGCACAATGTTGTTGACCTCCATACATCAGGGCATAATCAATGAAATGATATGACTAATGAAACTGACTCTTCTCTTGACTGATAACTCCAAGTGAGAACAAACTCCTCCAGTCTGACAGCTGTCAGAGACACCTACCAGACGCTCAGGGCTGTCAAATCCCTCCAGTGACCTTTCACACTCTTATGGAAGTTGGATTAAGTCTTGAAGTCCCCCTCTAAGCCAAGAATGTCACTGAATGTTTGCTTTTCGTTGCATCTGTTGTCTCATTTGTTTTTGCTCTAAGAATTAGCACAACCTACGGTTTATCGATCAAGCGTCTAAGAGCATTTATAGGGTTTTTTTATATACAGTGTGTTTTCAAAGAGGCATGGTTGGAATCAAACTTTTGCTTTGACCTCAAAAATTCAAACAGCATGTGTTTGGTCGATAGCTGGCTATATAGTCAGCACACAGTTCAATAGACGGATGGGGCCTTGGGGTCATTTCTGATTTGACTGAGAATTATAATAGTCCTTCAAGGGCTTGTCAATTCAGATTTATTGGTTTACACGCCTTGTAAACAGTTTATCTTAATATCTACAAGATTTATGAGTTAGATGTGAACAGCAGTTTACTCTTAATCTTCTCTTGAGTAAGAGTCAGCTGGTGATCTCTGGGATGTCACTCTGAATGAAATGACTCAATCAATTAAGCAGCTCGATTCATGATAAAGTATTGAGGTTACTTGAAGCTGTCAAAATCCCCAAATCATATGGAAAGCCTGTGAGTGACTGTAGGAAAACTGCACTTGACAAGAGCAGCCAATCAATGAGTCTACTGATTACAGGGTAATTACCCTAATTGTTTATATAGATTTTAATGCATTACTCGTATATCAAATTTTATCATGAGTTCACAGTAGGGAGATCATCATCTTTTTATCTGTTACTTCATTATTTTATTTAATGTAGTACTAGGGTCAAAGATAAGTGCCTCAACATTAAAAGTCCAAAGACTCTCTAGTACAGTTAGATAATAATAAATAATATTTAATAAATAATATTTTTGCAAATATTTACAGTGTGGACAGTAGCCAATTATATAATGATAATGTGTATATAATGATTAATTCAATTTAATGATGGCTAATGTGATGTACACCATTGTTAGTCAAACAAGCACTCTACATTCACAAAAAATAAAAAAAACTTTAAATCTCAACCCTCTAAAAAATGGTCGTTTAAAAACAACCCAAGTTGGGTTGAAAATGGACAAATCCAGCGATTGGCTTGTTTTATCCCAGCGAATGGGATGTTTTAACTCAGCAATTGGCTTGTTTTAACCCAGCCGATTGGCTTGTTTTAACCCGCCGATTGACTTGTTTTAACCCAGCGTTTGGCTTGTTTTAACCCAGCCATTTTGCTTGTTTTAACCCAGAGATTGGCTTGTTTTAACCCAGCCGTTTGGCTTGTTTTAACCCAGCGATTGGCTTGTTTTAACCCAGCCATTTTGCTTGTTTTAACCCAGAGATTGGCTTGTTTTAACCCAGCGATTGGCTTGTTTTAACCCAGCCATTTGGCTTGTTTTAACCCAGCCGATTGGCTTGTTTTAACCCAGCGATTGGCTTGTTTTAACCCAGCCATTTTGCTTGTTTTAACCCAGAGATTGGCTTGTTTTAACCCAGCCGTTTGGCTTGTTTTAACCCGCCAATTGACTTGTTTTAACCCAGCGATTGGCTTATTTTAACCCAGCCATTTTGCTTGTTTTAACCCAGAGATTGGCTTGTTTTAACCCAGCGATTGGCTTGTTTTAACCCAGCCATTTGGCTTGTTTTAACCCAGCCGATTGGCTTGTTTTAACCCGCCGATTGGCTTGTTTTAACCCAGCCGTTTGGCTTGTTTTAACCCAGAGATTGGCTTGTTTTAACCCAGCGATTGGCTTGTTTTAACCCAGCCATTTTGCTTGTTTTAACCCAGAGATTGGCTTGTTTTAACCCAGCGATTGGCTTGTTATAACCCAGCCATTTGGCTTGTTTTAACCCAGCCGATTGGCTTGTTTTAACCCAGCGATTGGCTTGTTTTAACCCAGCCATTTTGCTTGTTTTAACCCAGAGATTGGCTTGTTTTAACCCAGCCGTTTGGCTTGTTTTAACCCAGAGATTGGCTTGTTTTAACCCAGCGATTGGCTTGTTTTAACCCAGCGATTGGCTTGTTTTAACCCAGAGATTGGCTTGTTTTAACCCAGCCGTTTGGCTTGTTTTAACCTGCCGTTTGGCTTGTTTTAACCCAGCAATTGGCTTGTTTTAACCCAGTGATTGGCTTGTTTTAACCCAGCGATTGGCTTGTTTTAACCCAGAGATTGGCTTGTTTTAACCCAGCCGTTTGGCTTGTTTTAACCCAGCGATTGGCTTGTTTTAACCCAGAGATTGGCTTGTTTTAACCCAGCCGTTTGGCTTGTTTTAACCTGCCGTTTGGCTTGTTTTAACCCAGAGATTGGCTTGTTTTAACCCAGTCGTTTGGCTTGTTTTAACCCAGCGATTGGCTTGTTTTAACCCAGCGATTGGCTTGTTTTAACCCAGAGATTGGCTTGTTTTAACCCAGCCGTTTGGCTTGTTTTAACCTGCCGTTTGGCTTGTTTTAACCCAGAGATTGGCTTGTTTTAACCCAGATATTGGCTTGTTTTAACCCAGCTGTTTGGCTTGTTTTAACCCAGAGATTGGCTTGTTTTAACCCAGCGATTGGCTTGTTTTAACCCAGCCGATTGGTTTGTTTTAACCCAGCCGATTGGCTTGTTTTTAACCCAGAGATTGGCTTGTTTTAACTCAGCCGATTGGGTTGTTTTAACCCAGAGATTGGCTTGTTTTACCCCAGCATTTAGGTTACATGTTTGCCCAACCAGCTGGGTAGTTTAAGTTTATTTAAACTTTGTTTAAAACACATAACATAATTACATAATTTGCTTAGAATGGACCCAAAATATGTTGGAAATTAATATTTATTAATATGTTTAATAATTGAACATTAATACTTTTAATGAATAATAATTAAACAACAAACATTTATTAAATTGCTCATTAATAAATGTTCACCTTTTGATTATCATTGTTTCCTAGTAATTATGTGTCTGATTTTTAATTTTCAACCTATTTTGGGTTCATTTTAAGCTAGCCATATTGTAAAGTTTAAACAATAGTTGCCCAGCACATGGGGCAAACATTTAACCCAACCGCTGGATTAAAACAACCCAATCGCTGGGTTTGTACATTTTCAACCCAACATTTTTTAGAGTGTACTAAAGCTGTCTTAAGAATTTGGAGCTGATACAAATAGTTTTTCTGTTAACAGACCATCCAAGCACAGTAATTGGCTGAGGTTTTTAAGCATGCTTAAGCCCAAAAATGGTATGTTGTGTATACTGCATTGCATGCATACAGTAAAAAATGCATGCAACCTCATACATCCTTTGGTGGGTTGTGGTTGCTATATATTATATGCACAGAGCTGACACGGACTTCAAACATAACAAACTAGCATCATAAATGAGTCATAGACACGCTAATGTAGGCAGCAAAAGCAGCTTCCGTTGCAGTTAGCAACATGCATCCTGCTCCTAGTCCTGCCATTCTTCAGCCACCAACCTGTGTTTATCCCACCTGCACCTTGAAATAATTCAACTTTCTGCTGTTTTATTTAATCCAGCACTGATTGGGAAGCACTAAGGGACCTCAGCACACTGCCCTCGGTCGGTTAGAGATCCTCACTGCATGCGGGAAGACCCAGTATAGCTGCGCTCTCTGGCTCCTCTCATCTCATTCTCTAGAAGATGGCGGACTGCGCTTCACTGTTAGATGAGGAGCTCTCTTCATTCGTCTTCAATTACTTGACTGAAAACTCCGGAAGCCAGGTAAGCCATGCACATTTTCTAACAGAACAGAATCGCAGCTATTATTCCCCAGGTGTATTTTTGCATGTTACTGTCTGTGGCACGATATACTTCCATCATTTCATCGATGCTGTCAGAGCGTCTCAGCCGGCGTCTGGAGTCCCTGACGTCTGCGCTTCACGTGGAGTTCACAGGAAATAATGCATATTTGCGAAAAGTGACTTAGAAACGAATAACCTTCAAATAATCGTTCTTTTCAATTCTGCTTTCGAGGATTAGCGATCAGGGAACGATTCATGACTGTTTTAGAACAAGTTCAAAATATGTTAGTCGGTTTGCCAAAAATCATACCAATTTCCCGGTCTGTGTGTGAGAGTGTGTGTGTGACACGTGGGACTTTGGTGAACTTGACTCAAGTTTCCTGTTGAGATCGTGTAGTTTTAAAATCAAAAGAGCACTGATTCCATACCAGTTCACTGTGATGAGAGATGAAAAGTAAGCACAGATCAGAAAAACTGATTATATATATATATTTAAGTCTTTTTTGTCTAATGCATCACGTGTAATTTTAATCTAACAATATTAATGCAGTTATTACAGAATAATTGCATAATATATATTCATAAATGACCTGTTTTGCTTGCGCAAAACTATATAAAAGCGAATGTGGGCTTTAAAGTTGAGAAACTAATACGCAGCACTGCAGGCCCTATACAAAATGTTTACAAATAGCTATCATATGTGGGAGTATATATGTAGAACATAGTGTAGTAGAGATCAGAACTCTGCTCATGTGAAAAATGTATTGTTTTCGTAAGCGTTTGCGTAACTGTTACAAAACAAGAGCTTGATGCCATTTAGAAGTAGTCAAACGATCTTTGCATCATGTGCCAGTAGCCTATGTGCTGTCGATATTAATAAATAAACGCTGTGCATCTTATGTCAAATATGCTGTGGTCGCACTGCAAAGTGTTTATTTATAGATACAATATACGTAGTTACAATATAACGCTTATGAAACATAAGGATACTTTTACGTTACATCACTGATATTATAGCCTACGCAGAGATGTTTAGACACGGATGAGGCGCAGAACGCGGGCATTCATTTATCTTAAATTCTAAAAAGTGGCACGTGCTGTTACAGAAGGGTATGGTTTTCCTATAGAATCGAATTGTGCACGGTTACAAATCGGATACTTTGTGTCAGGTGTCGCTGAAAGACGACAGTCTACTTCAAACATTTGAACAAGGTGAGGAAGCGGTCGGTGGCGTTTGTCCTTGTGTCAGCGGGGATAGTGTACGCGCTGTAAATGTGCTCATTTCGGGTTACAGGGCTGAGCGCGCAGTCTGGTCAGTGTAATAGTACTCCATCCTCGTGACTGGAGTTACAGAACACACAGTTACTGCAGTCATGTGCTCGCCGCCGTTAGACGTAGTAGAATGAGAGAGAGAGAGAGAGAGAGAGAGAGAGAGAGGCGGGACCACTGACGCGCGTCCACGACAGCCACACACTCCCTCCTCCGGGCGTGCATGTGACTGACTGACTGACTGCTGCTGCCGCTGCGCAAAGTGGAGCAGTTCAGATCACGACTAATAATTCACCATCCACTCTAGGAGGATGTGAAGAGCGGTAGCTTTTTGATTTATAAACAGTATTTGTATTCATGTGATTCATTCGAGGAATTGGATTTAGACTTTATCTTCAAAATTCTCTGTTTTGAAATATGTGGAGAAATGTAAAAGACCTGCTTCCACTGCTTCTTATTAGAAAATAATAGTATATATGACCACAAAACCAGTCATATGGGTCAATTTTTTTTTTTTTTTAAATTGAGATTTATACATCATCTGAAAGCTGAATAAATAAGCTGTTTGTTAATATATTATGGCCGAGATACAATCTGAGGGTGTAATCTGAGGGTGCAAAAAATTTAAATATTGAGAAAAGATGTCCAAATGAAGTCCTTAGCAATGCATACCCACTCACAAAAATACATTTTTGATATATTTACTGTAGGAAATTTACAATATATCTTCATGGAACATGATCTTTACTTAATATCACAATGATTTTTGGCATAAAAGAAATTAATTTAAATAATTTTAACCCATACAATGTATTGTTGGCCTTTTTTTGTCTAATGCATCATGTCATTTTTAGTCTAATAATGTTGATGCAGTTATTACAGGATAATTGCATAATACATATTCATAAATGACCTGTTTTGCTTGAGCAAAGCTATATAAAAATTAATGTAGGCTATAAAGTTGAGAAACTAATACGCAGCACTGCAGGCCCTATACAAAATGTTCAAAAAAAATCAAAATATTGAGCAAAGATGTCCAAATGAAGTCCTTAGCAATGCATATCCACTCACAAAAATACATTTTTTATATATTTACTGTAGGAAATTTACAATATATCTTCATGGAACATGATCTTTACTTAATATCATAATGATTTTTGGCATAAAAGAAAAATCAATCATTTTGACCCATACAATGTATTGTTGGCTATTGCCAAATTTACCCATGCAACTTATGACTGGTTTTGTGCTCCAGGGTCACATACAGAGTATTAATTACATTGACGTAGAATATTTAAATTATTGTATGCAATGTATCTAGTATAGTATTAGAGAGCCACGTTAATTCACGATAAAGATTACAAGGCTGCTTAATATATATTGGTTTAAAATTATTTATCATGAGATTAAGATGAGTAACATTGAAGCGGGTTTCCAGAGACAGCATTCAAAGATGCACACACACATATATATGCGAATAATAGCATGCAATTTGTTTTTGACAGTATTTACTTCAAATTCATCCAAATATTTAAAAAAGTTGAAATATAATGATGATGCTGATAATCTCAAAATGGCCCAATATCAGCCGATTTATCATTAATGTTATGGGAAAAAAGACCTTCAGTGCATGTTTGTTTCCTCGCCTCACTGCATCCTTATATGCTGCTGTTGACATTTACACATTCACTGCATAAGATCTGAACATTTTAATGATTTCATAGACATTATATACTGCACCACTTCTTAGGCAAGCTCGCAGTTGTCGTGATGTGCGGCATGCACTGCAGTACTATGTGTTCAGCTTGCGTGATATGGGCTGAGTCACCTAACTTGACAGAGTCAGGCAAATGTATTTACACCATGAAATGACTCCCCCCCAAACCCCCCACCCACCCACCAGCTTGTGTCAGTCAGCTGTGCCTCCCCTCATTTCCACTCATAATTTTATGCTCATTCGAAATCATAAATATGCAGGGTTGACATGGTCTTTATAGTGAGTTCAGACCGTTGGCTCTGTGTCTGCTTGTTTACTGAAGCATTTTCTGTATCATTTGCCTTATCGCTGTGAAGTTGAACCGTAAAATCAAATCAGCAGCAATGAAATGATGTTTTAGATGTTCTAGTTTGGAGTTTGCTGGTTCGAATTCACTTGACATCAGATTTGAAGAAACTGCGCATTCATTTGAAATCCACTGAGAGCAAGAATAAAATGAGATACCATAAAACATCACAGGAATATAATTTGATTTGGTTTTCACAGAAAGGCTTGAGCTCTGAATGTGGCTCAATAAATTGGCTGCAGCCTCTAGATCGTCACTTTATGTTTTGCTCTTTTCACTCCAATTACTTTACAGCGCTGTCTGTTGCCTTGCTCAGGGCACACTTGTATTTATTAGCAGGGCTGTTTCCTCTCCTGAAGCCCCAGAGGTCCTTCATCTGGCTCCTCCATCTCTCTTTGGGGACTTGAGGAAGTCTGGGAATGCTCTGTAACAGATCAATGTCAATTTTGGACTGAAAGGGATAGACTGTGGAAAGACGGGGACTTGATATCAATAATGTACCCGTACTGATCCATCATAGGCTAAGAGCTCAACTGGCATCAAAGGTTAAAAACCCAAGGATCGGATGTATAGAGAATCCTGTTTTCTGTAACTGTAGTCCTCAGTCTGCTGTAACATAAACTCTCTTTTATAGATTATCTGGCGGACGATCTATAGATGTACATTCACTTTAGCGTGTTCTGTAAATGACGCCCGTGTTCATTACGTCAGCATTTATTTACACTGTTCTGCAGTATTGATTGTTTAAAGGAGTAGTTATCTCAAAAATGGCTTGGTTTCTTCTGTGTAACGGGTCAATGACGTGACGGGTCATTTGTTTGTCCAAAGGCCTTAATAATGACGAAAAACAAAGATATGACATCCAAAGTATGTAAGGTAGTACAACTAGATCTTTTTTATTGAATCCAATTGGTTTTAATTATATTTTGCTACATATAAAGGTGTTTTAAAGATTTTGAAGTGTCATTCGGTTTAACCGTCCAATACAGCCATTTCATTTGTGATTAAAATGTAATAAATGTATATATTTTTTATTCTGGCATGATTTTATAACATCATATATCAACATAGTGCACAATGGTTTTAAAATTATGTGTAGAAGTCGTTGCTTTGTAATGAGAAAAAATGTCCAGAAAATGAATTTCATTGATGTCATTTGGAGTAACCGATATAAAGGGACCGTTTCAGATCAAGTCATGCGGCCAATATCATGTGACAGGATGTGACATCATTCAGACACCTGCAAAGGACCACATGGTCGTGAAGCAAAGTAACTAACTCTCTCTTAACTATTTGAAAAATTCATGTTTTCACTTGATCATACGCATGTCCCGAAACATCAGGTCGTTCGGTGCAACCGCTATAAAACATGGAAAATTTTGTAATATTTTAAAAACTTTACTAAATATAAAATGTTTGATTGTCCTTTTGCTAGATAGCATTATTTGAAAAATCATCATTTGGTAAAACCGAAATTTTTTTGGTGACAAATTTTGTCCATCTTGTACAAAATGACAAAAATAGCATTAATTGCTTATAAAAACCACATAATCTTATTGTTAACACTTAATAAAACTTCAAAATTAATTATATCTCCATTATGTGTGTGTTTTTTTTTTTTATACACTTGACCCGTAACACAAAAGGAGAAATTTGGAACAATGTGCTGGTCACTCATTTCCATGAATAGGTCCTGTGGTTTTCATTACACATCATTGACCCAGTTCCTGGTCTTTTAGGTGTGATGATTGAGATAAGATGTTTTTGTTGTGCCATAATGTTGGAATGTTAAAATGTTAGAAGAGAATGCTGCGCAACAGGAATTTAAGTCAAAGTCATTGGGATTTGCAACGTTGGATGAATAAGCATTAGACAACAGCGTTTGATGAGTCACAGCAATTAAAAGGTAGCAAAGTTCGTTACTACAAAAAACCTTTTCTTCAGTCATAAGAGAGTAAAGATAACTATAGCGATAACTGTTTTAGCATTCACACCAAGGGACAATATTATTCTGTTTATTATAAGCATGCTGCAGTTAAACTTATTTGCTTAAAGTCTGATTGGCTGTCAAAGTTTTTACATTCGTCAGGTGGAAAAATGATCCTGAAATTGATTCCAACAATATCGTTCCTTTGTGTTGTTATCGTTATAACTGTGGTGTGGACTTCTCAATTCTCATAGAATTCCTGGAATAGAGAAAATTGCAAAGTTTCAAAACAACCTCTAAATGATCAGATTTTTCATTTTTGAATGAACTATCCTTAGCGGCCATTTGGTTTTATGCGGTAGTTTCTCAGTCCACTGTAATCACCTTGGATATGTCTTGGTTAATAGCTCTCATTTTTTAGAGACAGATTAAAGCGTTCACTGCATTTTTATAAGGTATCCTGGAGAAATGCTTCATGCCAGCATTATCATTTTGCTGTTGTGTTATATTAAGGCATTAAGTCGCAGCAGTTGCACACACTTATTTAAGTTCAGGTGTCCTAATTCAACCTCAGCTGAAAAAAGAAGCTGATGCAACCTTTGTATTCTGGGAGATAAGGTTATATCTTAATCTCTGAAGCACTCACATGGCACAATATAGCGTGATATGTTTGTTTGGTCTCAATTTAAGTGGTATAAATCAATGTAGTATGCATTAGTTTAGTAGGGCAACTGCAGGAACCATTTGCATACTTGCAGCTTGACCTGTATATTTGCAAGCTAAACAAAGTTGCAGGTGTGTTATTCTAATATCAAATCATCCCCCACCTGTACACTCTGTGAAAATAAAAGTGCAGAAAGCTCTTTGTGTTAGATTCAGCTTCTCCTCTGGCCAGTACATTTGAGGATTATATAACGCACACAGTGTTCTTTAGATCAAATGTACCTGACTATAAAATTCTGGATGTTCTTTATTATCAGGTCCTGGTATTTAGATCTTGTAGATGACACACACATCCTAATTGTGAGTGATCTGCCTAAAAAAAATAGGGATGCATGATATATCGGCCACCATATCGGTATTTTTAATGTTATCGTTATCAGCCAGAGGAGAAAATTTGGCTGATATATTAAAACCGAAATATAATGGATTATTTCCTTCAGCTGAGACACTTCAGATGCGCACTGTTCGCCATGATGGTTTCGAATTGCTTGAAATATGATTGAAATCACTTCAAAAAGGAAAATACAGTTAAATGCAACATGTGCATCATATAAGCTACATAATATTATAATGAGAACATTATAATTGTGTGCTTGGGACATGAAACTTTTGTTTTTGTAATCAGGCTCTCAAAAATTCTATTAAAAATTTTGATTTAGATTTATCAGCCTATATATCGGTTATCGGCTTTCAAATATAAAAAATTATCGGTATCTGCCAAAATGTTCAAATCTGTGCATCCCTAACCACAAGTCTAATGACATGGTCTTATCAGGAAACTTAACAGCCAAATAAAAAGGTCATTAAAATCACTGTGATATTCACAAGTTTTATATTGCCAGGAAAATCATTTCAAAAGATAATGAGCCCTATACATTTATAATCAGTAATTACATTTCTGAACTAATTTCTGAAAACTCAGATTATGCAATAAGTGAGTTTCTTGTCCTATTATTGAGCCACATTGTTGTTCTGAAACTGAGTGTTAAGTCCTTTATCCTTTATCGTCTTATATCAGATACAGCAGTGAAAGCAGGTGATGGTAAGGAAATTTCCGCATGTTTTTAATGAGAAGGGCGCGTACCAGGCTTACCATAGCAACATGACATCAGGGGAGGGCAAGCACAGACTGGCAGGGACTCACAGTGGGCAAATGGGAACATGTAAAGCATCATAAAATGCAAGTCTGTGGCGCAACAGCAGGTACATAGACCATACAAAATAGGTGTCTCCTTATACATTTTAAATATGGCGTACTCTTTATGTTCCTTGTCTTTTTAGTCAGTTTTGACTTATTATTGTTTGACTTATTTGGTGGACACTAATTGGTGTTCCGGTTAATTAAAATATGATAATAATTAAATAAGACCTGTTACTAAGCAGCACCTAATGACAAGTATACAAAAGAATAAGCTGGATTATAAGAACCCAGGAGAAAACTAGTGCTCTATCTTTAGATCAGTGCTCCACCCACAGTCCTGTGCAAAAGTCTTAGGCACATTAGTGTTATCACCAAAAATTCAAACATTCCTTTTGCCATTAATTGTAATAATCAAGTAGGATTTTTGTATGCACAAGGAGTCTGACAACAGCCGGCATGATCTGATCTCACCATCATCGAGTCCATCTGGGATTACATGAAGAAACAGGAAAAAAAGGGACACACTAAATCTAGAAGAACTGCGACAACATCTCCAAGACACTTGAAGAAACTTACCTTTTAATTACAAGTGTCTGGGTTAACAGTTATCTGTGATTGCTATAGGGCTGGTGGATTAATCGAAAAGTAACTAACATAATTTTCCCATGTCGGTTATTTAATTTTTTAATCCTCTTAATGCTTTCCCCTTAAAAACATACTACCACGTGACTCCGCCCCGTCCAGTCAGCGGCATGGAAGCAACATGGAGGCGACCTCAAATGCCGAGTCAACACACACAGACAGTGCGATCACTTTCGCTTGCGTCCTCACAAAAGTTTGTCAATTGTATGTGTTTTAAAGGGTTTAAAATTCTGCCATTAATTACTCACCCTCATATTATAGATATTTTTGATAAAATCCGATGGCTCAGTGAGGCCTTCATTGACAGCAAGATAATTTACAATGCCCAGCAATGCCCAGAAAGCTACTAAAGACATATTTAAAGCAGTTCATGTGACTACAGTGGTTCAACCTTAATGTTATGAAGTGATGAGAATGCAGTTTGTGTGCCAAAAAAACAAAATAATGACTTTATTCAACAATATCTAGTGATGGGTGATTTAAAAACACTGCTTCATGAAGCTTTATGAATCTTTTGTTTCGAATCAGTGAAATTGAAATTTAGAAACGTTTCGAAACGCTTATGACGTAACAAAGCCTCGTTTACTGAAATCACGTGACCTTGGTAGTTTGATGCACGCTCTGAACCACTGATTCGAAACAAACGATTTGTAAGCTTCATGGAGCAGTGTTTTGAAATTGCCCATCACTAGATATTGATGAATAAAGTCGTTATTTAGTTTGTTTAGTGCAAGAAAAGTATTCTTGTCACTTCATAACAATAAGGTTGAACCACTGCAGTCACATGAACTGTTTTAAATATGTCTTTAGTAGCTTTCTGGGCATTGAAAGTGTTAATTATCTCACCATCGAATTTTATCAAAAATATCTTAATTTGTGTTCCAAAGTTGAATGAAGGTCTTGCGGGTGTGGAATGACATGAGGGTGAGTAATTAATGACAGAATTTTCATTTTTGGGTGAACCAACCCTTTAAGGCTTGCCAGTTGGACATTCAAGTGATTTTTGACCATCGTATGTATATCATTATGTTGAGCTACTGTGCTGATGCATTGTGGAACACGAACACTCATACATCACGTGAATGAAACAAAATAATCGTTCATTAATCGTAATCGAGGTAAAATGTTCAATTAATCAAGATTTTGATTTTAGGTCATATCGTCCAGCCCTAGTGATTATACATCAGGAATGGACCCCAGGATTTTATTGACCAAATTGACCCCTTTCCTGGTCTGTTAAGTGTTAACGTGTTGATTGAGTAACTCTCTGAGATTTTGCTGTGTCATAGTGTAGTTGCATGTATGGAATGTTTCTGCAGTTTTTTTCTTCTAGACAAGAATCTTGCATAACAAGAGACAAACTCAGCATGAATTGAAGTGTTGCTGTGGTGTTGCGTGAATAAGCATTTGATATAACAGCCGTTGAATTAATCTCCTAGCAATTAAAAAATAACTCTGTTTGTTACTACAAAAATCTTTCGTTCAGCTGTTAGAGATCTGTCCAAGGAGACTATTGGCTCCTGTGACAACAACGACGATACACAGTGTTCCTCTACAGAATGTTCTGGCTCGGGACAGTAACCACACCAAAAGAGGCTGTTCATAGACTCTCTGTCTCTCTTGTAATTCAGCGAGCACCTGACTCTCTTGAAAACCCCATAGGAAAATCGGAATTTCACCAGCATCTCCAAAAGTGCACTCTGTGACTATGACCAAATTCAACAATGAACCTTTGATTTGGCAAGCTTTGCCAACGTTTGACTGCTGTTCTGGAGATTGTCAGTCTTGGGCAATTTCAGCTGGCTGTGTTAGTAGTTTGCTCTTGGACTGAATGACCTTTATACACTGTCCATTTCATTCACCTTTCCATTCTTGCTCTATGAACTGAATTGAATCTTGAACTGGTTCTAAATCTTGTTCTGATGCCACATTAGTTATTAGCACACCTTCCTGTTGTTTTAGTCTAGTAAGAGAACATGTATCCACCCTCCGCCACATTCCGGTTCGATTAGAACGTGCAAAACATGGGTACAAAGACTGTTTTGAAACACTAGCATTCCTTTCACTAGTGAGGACTTGCAAATTATTGGGTTGTAGATGTCGGAAATGTCTAAATAAGGAAGGAGCGTTATGATGTAATCTGGGGAATATAGGTGAACGCAGGGGCAGAGCAAAAAAATATATCTTATATTCTAGTTATATAAATATCGAAAAATTCTTAAAACAAGACAGATTTACTAGAGAAACAACTCTGCATAAGGTATTAAAACTTTTTAGAGAACAGATCTTTAATACGAGTGTATTACTGCACTGTAAAAAAGAATTGTTGGTTTAACTTAAAGTAAGTTACCTGGTTGCCTTAATTTTGAGTTCATTGAAATTAAAAATTTGAGTTAATACAATGAAGACGATTGGTTTAATCAACAGAAACTCAAAATATTATGTTATCTGAACCACATTAATTATCTAAGTTGATTCGTCAAAAGAAATAAAATGTGATAAATCATGAAAATATTTAATTTTCACAATAAGATATGTGAGGATGTCTTAATATTTGATGCAGTGTTGATTCTCAAGTTTTTAAAATAAGTTTTAGACATTTTTATTGGAAAACAAATCAATACGTTGGTATATAGTATTGGTATTATATCTTTTACTATGAAATTATTCCCACATTAACATGCATTTATATGGTACCCCAAAGTACTTGGTACTACTATGCTACTATGTCTAAAATATTGCACTACTGTGGTACTTAGATTATTGAAGGGATGGCTGATTTTTAGAGGCCTACAAGATGATTTTCCTTAAATGTTGACTTGCAGCATGGATCTCTGATATGAATTATAAATTCACTTACTATATCCCAATTTACATGCACAGTAATACTGTGATTGTCTATGCAACAGTGCAGTGTCCATCTGTGGCTTAGGCAGCCCTTCTCAAATAGAGTGAGCTAAACTGTCTAAGACAAACTCTGGATACAGTAGTTGTTTATTGCCACAGGGCAAATTTCAGCAATCACTAGAGAAAATCCCAGAGTCAGTTTTATTCTATGTCAAACACTTGAATTCTACCCACTATACAGAATGTGTTTTCTCCCTCTTCCATTAGCCCTTTCATGTACTTTTGCAGAACTCTATGTTCTTTTCAGAGTCTCCCCTGATGCGGCGCAGCTGTATGTGACCCTATTTCTAGACTCTATGCCTGGACGAATGCAGAAGTAATCTCAATGGGTTACATTAGCATTTTCATTACAGTCATTTGAATATTTGCCTTGACTTTATGATACCTCTGCACCAGATTTATCTGTAGGATTTGACATCTAACAGGATCTAGCCTCTACAGGAGATCAAACCCATGTCATTTTAGGCCCTAGGTGTGAAATATCAGGTGTATACCAGACCAAGTTTACATGTCATCATGGATGAAGTAGAAGGGTCAGTTGTTCTCAGAAAGGGACCCTCATGAGGAAGACAAACATTGCTGGAGGTTCATTGAGGAAGTTAACCTGCCCGTGATGGGTTATTGATTTCTTTGAATGTATTTCCCTCAGGTTATTTCACCCAAAGAAAACAGTTCACCCTCAGTCTTTTTATGACAAGTCTCTAGAAATGTGTTTTCTTCCTCTCTTGTGTACTTTCAGTCTTCAGGCTAAGCTGTGTTAAAAAAAAAATTATGCATGTTGTAAACTTTGAGTTGCAGTTACACGCTTTTCTCATAATCAAGCTACATTACATCTCAGATTTTAATGGAAGACTGGGCTTTCAAGTCAAATTCCCGGCTTAAAAGCGGAAATCCGAGTTTTTAAATGCCCACAGACTCTGGCAGCCAGCATGATGGTGTACAAAAGGCCAATCACATGACACGGGACAGTTGCCAGCTGGTGGTAGCTCATGTAATACTGCCTACTTAGAAGTCGGGTCATGGAGGGGTTGTAGTGATGGTCTTTCATGTGAAGTGTATGGCTTTGTTTTGCTAGCGTCACAACAGAATTGTCTTTTGCTCTCGGGGTGACCGGAATGTTTTTGTGGGCGTCTCGTCATTACGACGGGTGAGGCACACTAGAGTGTTTGTTTCTTCAATTTGGTCAAAACTCCAATAAAGCTGGGATTGTTGGGGACCTGAAGTTGTTTTCGTTCTTGCCTACACAGAGCGGTCAAGCGTCAGACAGTTGCCCACACATCAACACCGGTTGTCCTTACAGACTTAAATACAAAACTAAAATAATTCTAATGAGTTTCTGTTTAAAAATATACAAGTATAAAAGTGTAGGTCTAATTGCATAGGCAGGAAGTGTCTGTGTGCAAATGAATGCTAAAAACGCCACCCTGTTTTCCACTTGCAGAGCTCTTGACATGTATAAGTGCATCCTACAATCCCTGACGCCCACTAATTCACAATGACAGAAAGCCTAAAGATGTAAACTCCCACTCGCTTCCACAAATACATCATTGCTCTTAAGGTGACACAGAGCTTTCCCGATTTAAGCGGCACCTTTCGGTGGAGCATCCATGGTGCTGGAGGGGCTGTTTTGCTTTCATTACAGTGTATAACACGCATTAATATGTAAAGCCTTATGCAGGGGTTTGGTATCAGACACTGCTTTTCTTGCATTAAAAGCACATAGGGAGCAGAGAATTGACATACAGAGTTCACTGCTATCAGTGGAAGGTGCCTGAGGGAGCCATTAGTAGAATGGCTTGGCTGTTAATGCCAGAGAAGATGCGCCCTAGAGGTCCACCCCAGTTGGGCCCAACCGGAACGTGGGTTGTACACAGAGGAAGACTAGTCTGTGACCTACGGCTGGGTGTGGTTATCTGCTGATGAGTGGAGTGATCTAGTAAAGAGGCCTTGGAGATAAATTACGCACAGGTCATTTCTACTCACATGGCACAAAGTCCCAAAGGACTTTCACAACATGGCACTGCTTTGCAACCACTCTTATCTCTTATATGGACACAGGAATTAGTTCATAATGTTACTACGTGTTCAAACACAAGCTGTGAGTTGTAAACACGGTAGAATGGATGCTATGCGAGACCTTTATATGAAGAAACATGGTCTTGGGATTTGGAAAATTCCATTTGACGCTTACTGGTGCTCTAATTACTCCAGTATGAGCAGACGGCAGCAGGTTTAAGTGTGTGTGGAAAAAAACATCCACAGGATGTCCAATCAGGAGAACATGAGGACAGTCAGTCATTAGACGAAAGGGATGCACCTCACAGTCATCTTGTATTATTTACTGCGTGCTTCAGGGGCATCTGCAGCTTTCGTTGCAAAGCCTGATCCAGTTTTAACCTGCCTGTCAGAGATTTACTGCAGAGCACTCTCTCATTTTACACAGTTTCATGGTTATAAGAAGTGGGAGATGGACATTTCCCTTTCTCTCCAGGGTCAGGTTTTTCAAGGCCAAATAATCATCATTTTTTAGATGCAAGCTTGGGATAAAAAGGGACGTCACTGAATGAGGGTGACAGATCCATCAAAAAGAACAGGTGTTTCATAGCTCTTAGACTTTTGTCTGGCAGATTATATTTACATGTGTTACGGCTCCCTATAGCAGGATGTAATCTGGCGTGATTGAATTTGAAGGCGCGGATTGGGACAACAGAACAGGGAATTGGTTGTTTGTGGAAACTCAAAAGACGGTCCCCTTTGATCAGACAGCTGTGAAGTTCAAAGTACCCCTGCTCGTACGGAAGAGCACATGTGCTTTTGCACATGATTAGATAGCAGATGCATCGATAGAACATAAAGCTTATCATCAGCATCTGTTTTTCAAGCTCCATTGACGCAATGTTTCTTAGATTTCACCTTGTCCCGTGAGGCTCTGGAGTTGTTGCTTTGAGAAACAAATGTACTTTGTCTCTATTTGACTCAATCCACTATTATTCCTAATATGGTACTGTGAACTCCAAAGTCACATGCTCAGAGACCACACAGATCAGTGACATTGCAGTTTCAACAGGACTGTTTGACTGTATAAACAAGTTTTCGGCACTCATCTCTTTCCCTCAGGCATTTTCCTCTACTTTTAACACTAACTTAATAGATAGTTTGCTTTTGCAGACAGAAGTGTGTTTTTTACTAGATTAATGATTGTACTTAACCTTTCACCTCTTGTAGTAATGGTCTAAAAGGAATTTTAAAAACGATTTAAGAGTCATTTTGCACCTGCTCAGAGAGGATAACAGCACTGAAGAGGCCAAGTTAGGCAAAGACTAGCCTAATACCTAGGGCTCCTAACCCTGTGAACTGCCAGAGCTTAACCACTAAGCACTGGTTATCTCCTCATATTTGGTTAATCTTCCTTTACAACTTCTATTTTGATTGATTCTTCTTGACCCTTTACCCAGTTTGCAAAGTAAGCCAAATAAGCATGCTTAAATCCATCCACTTTGTTTTTATACATTCATTGCATTGAATTGCATTCTATGCTGCGTTGACTTCCTCTTCGGTGGAAGTGTCGTCTGAGGTAAAGATGGGTTAGGTAGCCCTCCTCTTCTTCTCTTCCCCCGGGCGTCTGTGATGCCGCAAGCCTTTGGGAGCGCATCTCTCGGTAATGAAAAGCACCCAAATGTCAGTCGCAGCCACTGAAAATAAACGAATGCAGGTCGATCGCCATCGAGAATGGCACAACGGCCTCCTGAAACAGACAGATTGTCAACCACCGCGTTTCATTTAATCCGTTATCACTTAGATACAGACACTGCAAGCTGTGGCCAGGAATCATTGTGGTTGGGCTGGGAATCTTAGGGTTGTAACTCAAGTCGCGAGTGTGTAAATTATGTGTGAATTTGTTTACATGTTGACCACATACCCTGACCGTTGAGGGTCTTAGGGCGAGCAGGCGGAGGGCTGTAAATGTGGGCTGTATTGTGGGCAGGTGGTGATTTACCAGGTTGAGATGATGAGTGCAGTACTAGCAGAGGTGAGTAATGACCTGGCGGCTCGGTGATGATGTGTCACAGAGGCATTCCTCAAGTTGTGTTTGGCTTCCAAGGACATCTCTGCTGATTGTGCTGGCAGAAGTCCAGCTAGACGTTGGCAAGTAGACGGGGGGCTTGTGTTTGAGGGCTTGTCATTTGAGTACACCTTCAATTGAAACTGTGCGCAGTTTCAAGCTCAAATGACACAACAGCACATTGTGATACATGTTTGCACCCAGCTAGCATTTAATTCAAGTAAAATAGTGTAAAGATTCCACATTGTTGTTTATAGAAAACTATGAGAAGCTCCAGATACCGGTTTAAAACATGCTAGGATCTCTCAAAATGGCAGTTACAGTTTGCCATTGTGTGTGAGTGACAGGATTCATTGTGGACAGTGACTGTGAGTGTGAGCAGAGTCATAGCTTCTCTTCCGTGTCAACGGACTAGACCTTGACAGGCATAAATAGCATGCGCTCAGGAGGGAGGAACAGCATCTGTTATGACCTCGTGGCATTCATTAAACATGGCAGCCGCTGGATTTATTGCACACAAAGTATTTAGCGCTTTTGCTTTTTGTGTGCTTATATGTGCAATTATTTTTATGCAGAAGTTTTACACATTTTTGTTTGTATAGTATTGATGTAATAATTAGTTTAGGACAGTCACTGCATTGGATTTAAACAAACTTTTAAATGATCTCATGACAAGGAAATTTCACATTGCCAAATATCTATTCCTTACAAGTACTAAAAGAATAGTTAATGGAACCGTGAAGGAACTGAAATTATTAAGAGGAATCTGAACCTATCTGGTTCGTGGTTCCCATCCTTACTTTTGTGTCTTGTGTTACAGTCTGTGTTATCTGCATCATGAGCCTCAAAGCCAGACTTGTATTGTTAGAAAAAAGTGCTGACTTGTTTCAGAATTATTGCTTCCGACTTTGAAGATATGGATTCGATAGTGGCCAAAGGTCTCTGAGATAACATGAACAAGGGGTAGAAAATGAAAGCAAATGAATACTTTGTGCTGATTTTTGCATTTTTAAAGGATGTGAACCTCCTCCGTCGCTTAACTGAGTGAATTACAGCTTGGGAGCTAATGAAGTAATGAAGATCACCAGTGGCTTTTTAAGGGAAGGGGTCGTATGGCTGCAAGGGGATAGCAGCAGGCCTCAGATGTCTGGAAGCGCACTTTGTTTAATTAGATGCATCTATAATGAAATGACCATTCAGCATTACAACTGTGATGGGTGTTCAAACCAACACAGAGGATATACTGAGTAATTTGATCATAGCTTAATGTTTCATGCAGTTCATATTTCTACATTTCAGTCATTTATGGTTACGGTAATTACAGAGTCATTTGGTGCATTACCAGCTGCTCTAATGCATATTCTGGCCTTAAGTTCTGTTTTCTTCTATTAAGGGCTCTCCAGGCACTCTCCATCCATTTCACTGTCCAATTAACATCATTTTTCAGGTGTAACAATGTGTTAATATTCATTAAGTAACTTCCAATGGAGTAATTGATAATCATGATGGAGGGTGAGATTAAAGAATGGCGTCAACAATGGATTTGTTTTGGCTTATATCCAGAGAAACTACAAGTGGAAGAGGAGATGACGTGTTTGTGAGATCCTCATAAAGGGAATCTGGGCCGTACAAGTGTAATAGGTCTTGGGCGAAGAGGAACACTTTCTCAAGGCCTCTTACCAGACGGCAGAAGGACAGGTAATGCAGATCTGGCTGCCGCACGACAGAGCACATAGCGTCCTTGCACCGAGTTTGCCCTCGTTGCTTTGCGAGCATCAGCAGAATTTTGGTAGGTGATGTCCCACTTTGGGCTAGGAGCCCAAAAGGGAATCTAAAATCACCTCAGGCGACAGCTGTCTGTTAGCAGCTCATGGGCTGCTGCTGTCGTGCAAAAGAGTGAAAAGGATTGGAGATGTGGCGGTGGAAAAAAGGAAAAGCCAGAGAAGGAGAGCAGTGAGCTGTGAAAGAACAAACGTGATGCACCTTGTAATGGTGCCGAGATATAGTGAGAGGCTATGAAGTGGAGGAAAAAATTGTCCATAGAAAGCATCCAGCTTTTGCTTTGGCCTACTTGCTTCGCTGTTTGCTGATGCTCTGATTTCTGTTTCCTTTTAGCATTTGCTCTTTTACCAATTCCCTCTGCCCCTCACTCCCTTGTACTCCTGCCTCATGCAGCTCTCACTTCAGTCACGTGTACGTGGGTCGGCTAAGGACACGAGCGCCTCTAACCTTTCATTCTCTTACATTCTCTTGAGACCAAAGCATCCTAATCGAGGGGCCCGGTAAGATGCGAAGACAGGAACTGACCACTAAAGGAATTAATCAGTTATTCTACAAATCAGCTGGTCAGATGGCAGTGGAAGGACTTGTAAACCTGTAGTCACTTCCTCCATCTGTGACAGAAAAGCTTCAAAGAAATGGCCCCAACCTTGCTGAATAGTTTTTCACTTATTCAGCGTGTACTCGACAGCACTCAAATGAAGTGTGATCACTGCACTGTGACAGCATAGTATTTTTAGTGTGTTTTATAACCTGTGTGACATAACCTTTATTTTTCATGTAATAGGCTTTGCACCTTTGGAATAGAAAGACTTGTTTTTTCATACAGTATGTAAAAGCAGTTCCGTTGTCTGCTGTGAATTGAATGCTGAAGGACTGAATGGGTTGAGATTAATCACCTCCAAGAACCATTGTGGATTTGTTTGTAAATCTGTTACCAGGATTGGCCTTGTCCCACTTTAGTTTCTCAGCAACGACTTTAGGCATCAGTAGTTAAACGCACCAAACCTCATTGAATTACTATGAGACAATGAATGGGTCAGAGCATTTTGGCACAATGAGAAAATCTCATAGCGAGTCCCTCATCATACCACAACACGCCAAAGCAATCCAAACTGAAAAGCAAAGACCACAATCAAAGCCAATTAAAAGTTTTTCCTTTTTCATTTGGTGGCCTTTGAGTGCATGCTCCCTGACTTCACTGATGTTAGATCCTCAAAGATGAACAAGTTCCCTGTGTGTTTTCATGTTCCTTATCACAGCAGCACAACAAAAGCTATAGAGGATTCTGGGGGAGAAACTGAGGCCATGGATTATACAGTACAAACTAGCCTGTGCTGAATTAAAGCTCTTTGTTTTCCATTTGAGAACCCAGTCTGAGATCAGCTGAGCATTAGGAGCTATTAAAGGCTTTTATTATGTGGCTCGAGTGGTGCACAATACATTGAAGATTGTGCTGTTTGAAATGAAACTTGCATTCAGTGCCTGCTCTTCTAGTCTTTATTATTAATGGGTACTGCCAGAGGAGGAAATCACATTAATCTGACACTGCCAAGGGTGGACTTAAGATGTGGTTGGTGGGGTTTTGCGCTTGAAGTCAGGTATTGTTACCCTAATACTGGAATTTTTCTCCTTTCCGTGCCAACAGATTTGGAGAGATCTGTTACTCATGTAGTCCCAAGCCAGAGATCCTGATATTTGCACCAATAAGACCTGACCTTATCCAGGAGGAATGCTGAGACTAACACTGCGGGTTGTCAAGGGATATGGAGTACAAATCCGATGTACTCGCACTCACACTGAGGAAAGAGTGCAGGTAGCAGACCGGCAGTCTGGCTTCAGAATGATACCTGGCAGCTTTTGATAGACTAACAAACACCTAAAGCATTTAGCACATGGACCAGAGACTTGGGAACTCTAAATTTATACTCATTAACATATTGTTTTGTTGATACGTCTACCCAAAAGATTTGGGTTTCCTGATTTGAAATAAATCTGGTCACTAAAGGGTTGGATTAGAAACAAGGAAGATAACATGAACTGCACAATGCTACACAAATGTCCCTAGAAATGTGGTGGAAGGGTTTATCTTGGTGGGCTGCCAAAAGGAGAATTATCAACAATTTGTCAAAGGGAGCAATATATTCACTTGGAATTAGTGTGGCTTTGAACAGTCATGGTTGATTGCACATAGTGTAAATGCAATGAGGGGGCCTCAGACCTTGCACTGCTCACATAGCCGCTCTTCCAAATAATGAGTTTCAAGGAATGAAAGGAAACAATATTGATACACTTTATATACAGGACACACAATCGAAAGATGTTGGATACATCATAGTATATTTTCAGGCTTTCCTGCAGTTATAGAGGAAGGAAAATTGTGGAATTTTAGCCGTCACAAACATTCCATACCTGTTTAGAAATGCTTCCATAATTCTTGTCTTCAGGAAAGAAAACAATGAAGGAGATGAAACTGCTCCCCTGAACCTCTCCAGGTCAGAGCTGTCAGATAAAGAGTATCCTTTGTATCCTGTGTAGTACAGTACAGGATTTGGAAAGCCTTTGGGAAACCGATTAACCTTGCAACTCCAAAGGGGTGTGGATAGTGAAATTGCCAATTCACCTTGTAAGAATGCAGCTGAAACAGGAAGGAGCCAGTGGTATTTCTATGGTCTGCAGCCAATCTGTCACAACCTTGAGTCTCCCCTCTGTTTGAGGGTTGAGCCTAGCACATGTGTTATGCTGGTGTAATGTCCTTGACATGACAGCTCCCTCACATTATCACAGGGGGAAACTGAAGTGGAAGAATCACCGCACCATAATTACCCTTAATAACCTTAATACATAAATGTCCGAATGCAGCATGTTGTGACCGCTAAACCTTTTCACCCATTAAGCACCTGCAATGCTGTGAGCATCACTATCGGTTAGTTGTGGTAGTGGTAATCTCTGTTAAATTTTTTCATCACTATTTAATATTTGCTCAGATTCTGAGACGAGCAGCACGTAAAGGCCAGGAGACAACACACTTAGCTTACAATTCATGTCAGAACATCGCACAGTAACAAACTCTGCTTGGTGCTAAAGCAATGGCTTAAAGATGAGGGCTGGCAGATGGCTTTGCCTTCTGTTTGAGCATTAGGAATTCAGGGTGAGTCATCTTCCCGCTTCAGAGCTCACCCAAAAAGCCAGTGCAGAGATGTCCTGTGGACCACTCAAGATTTGCCTGAGGACCACATGCAGCAGTGCTGACTCAGAAAGCCAGCGGCGAGTTTTTTGGGGAGAAGGTTAAGCTAGCTAAACTGCCTCATTGAATAGAAAAGTAAGCGCATGCATGCAATTGCCAGACAGGTTTTACACGGATGAACTTTTCTCAAAGGTCACTTGTGGGTGGCACAGCAGTTATATCTTACCTGTCTACGGCAGGGGTAGCCTACTCTGTTTCTGGTGGGATACCATCCTGAAGAGTTTAGCTAATCAATTGTTTAGGACTACTTGAAAATAAAAGGCAGGTGTGTTGGAGCAGAGTTTGAAGGAAGGTAGCACTCCAGGAGCGAAGTTGGCTACCCCTTGTGTCTACATCCTGTTTTGCAAAGCCCCATCTCTTTCGTATTTGAAGTCTAGGTTTACTTTAAAATACGAATTACAACATGGTACCTTGTTTAGGTGGATGTTTGTGCATTTACATTCTCTTCAAAACATGACCATCTTTTTGACTTGATGAGTTTTTTTCCATCATACATATCTTCAGAGGTCATAAGGTTTACTTGAAGCTAGATCAGTTTGTATTTTGCATGACCACTCACATCAGGGCACTGCCGCGTAGTTGTGTGTGTGACTTGAACAGTTGTCTGAGCACTGTCCTTTCAACCATTGGATGCAAGAAGCAAAGGTCATCTCTGCATTTCGGTCTATTCTTGGATTTCAAAACAAACCCTGTGCTTGCTGAGTGACCCCCTAAAATAGAGATGGGAATATTCTTTATCTTGATTTCTTGGCCAGTGGCGAAAGAAACTGGAGATCAAGATTAATAGCGGTAGCCATGACATTCTGCACGACAGTGTTTTAGCACCAATACTCTTAGCCTTGTTCTTTTGTCCCCTTTGAATAACCACCATGCTGTGCTTAGCCTGGTGGAATTCAGGAACTAATGTTTAACTCTCTCGCCTTTTTTCACTTCGCTGCATCGGAACATTCTCCTAAGGGGACAGCTGGAGAGCAACCACTGCAGTGGACATTTTTTTCCCATATTTAGTCTTGGAGATGCACACTCAGTTATTGGTGCAGTCGAAGGGAGAATTGGTGGTTCTTTATCTGAGGCAAAGACCTATGGCAAAGTGCCACTTACTATGAGCCATGGTTCTCTCCTTGACACTGCATGCAGGTTTATGTGCATGCTCTGAAATAGATACCAGCCATCTATATATAACATCAATAAAGTGTTCTCCATCATGTCAAGGCACATGTTGTCTACATGGTTATGTGGAGGGACTGTTTACAGAGGGCTTAGGGGTTTCGCCTGGCCCCTAGTGGTGGTCGTGAGCTGTTATTGTTTGACCCAGACTCATGACCTTCACGACAGATGGAAACAAGGGACTTGTAATCCTATTATCCCAATCTCACCCCAAACATCTATCAATGCAGCATGCATTATCTGTATTCTGTACGGTCACTGCAGAACTGCATGAAATGCTGCAAAAAGGCTTTCCCACTGTGATTCCCAAATGGGGGTTGGTGTTTTCTGGAGTAAACCTGTCTAGGAACACAGTGGAATAAAAATCATGCGTCATGGAGAGTAATGCCAAGGACATCACAGCCTCAGGTTAACCTTATTCCCAGCTCGCAGGGAATGGTCACTCTAGACGGCCCCTTATATCCCGAACAATGTCTTCTGCCCTCATGCTCAAGCAGAGTGAGCAAGAATAGCATTTTGATTTAATTACAGCCATGCACGTCTACTAAGAGCTCAGACACTGACTGCTCCCAGTGAATTAGAAACAAGTTGGGTTGATGCCATCTTCCTCAGGCATCATGATCTGTCTGTGGCCACCCAAGTCTGAAAAGACTAATTTTGCATCTTCGTCTCCCTGCGTCTTCCTTCTTTTAACTTTCTCTCTCAGGTGTAATTGAACATCATTCCCTTCATCCCTTCTGTGTCAGCTGGACAGATTGAACGCATTAGACACAATGAGAACAGCTCTACCTGTAATCCAATGAGAGCATTTTGCCTTGTTTTACTTTCACATCTTTATCAAGCTCAGCTGGTAATTTGTAATCAAGGTGAGTTTGATATTTCTCTCTGGCTGTTTAAATTACCTAAGATACTGCTGCCTGGTTTCTGCCTGGAAACAGTGCTTGTATTGTCCTGCAGCCCCCCTCACCCACAGTCGTGACTGCAGGTAAAATTACCTCAGTCTGAGAAGTGGCGGACCCCCGTTGGAGATAATTAGGGGTTGCTCACCTACAGTCTTGTGACAAAGTCTCTGCATTGCGTTACACAGTCATGCGGGAACATGTGACACCAGTCAACAACCTTATACAAGGCTCTGAAACCCGAGACTAGTGCTCTCATTGTGTCAGTGAAATACATCCAGGTTAGCAGCAGAGGAGAGAATTGCTGACTACCATTTGGATCTCCTGATGATTTCTCAGTTTTGTTTTTTGTACTGCAGGCATGCATTGACTTCTAATGTATGCGCTGGTGCCTATATTTACATCAGTGCCGGGTATGCTTTCGTGTTTGCTGTGGTATGCATATTGAACTGTGCGTGACCTTGAGAGCTTTGGTTTCACAGTGACTGAACGTCAGATATTTAAGCTGGAGATTATGACCGTATTAGCAGCCAGAGTTAAGACAAGAATATTATGTGCATGTATGCAGTTTAATGTATAATTATATGTATAATTCTGTTACATGAATTGAGGTGGATGTGTTCAAACATGTGTTGCAGTAGATTAGCAGTCTTTTTGATGGCACATTATAAATAGCTTTCATGTATGATATAAGCAAGACTATTAAAACTTACTTTTGCATTTCAAGTTTTCTCACAGTGTTTACCACAGCTACAAACAAGCATGTATTTTGGATATTTGGATATGGGAATTTTTTTTTCTTTTTTTTTTCTGCATCTTGGCCTGAGGTATCCTCTCGTCTTTTAAGTTTACATATATAATAGAGACGGATGTCTTTGATTATTGTTGCATTTTGTTCTTTTTTTCTTGATTCCTGCAGAAGGATAAATTCTGTGATTTGTCTAGCTGTTTTTAAACTCATCTGATCAGGGTCAGAAGAACTCAAAACCAGCCAAATTATTCAGTGCTTATTTAAGACCGTTTAGTCAACCTGACATTTACTCAAGTTATTCCTTTTATAAATGTTGCTTTGCAAATCCTTAATCTATTTTTTGATTGCAGGACTAGAGAACAGATTTATTCCTTGGACACTGAATCTGAGACACAATGATGATCTGACATGATAAGAATAGCAAATTTCCTGAGCATGAGAGTAGCTGCAAATTAATAACAGTTGCTGTGATTTTCTATTAAGTGCATCCCTGTACTCCTCCCCATGGTCGCTCACTCTCTAAGATAACTTTATGGAAAAATGAATGCTGGCAGCAGCCTGTCCTATTAGGATCATCTTGTAACCAAAACACCTATTTTTAGATCAGTGGGCTTGAATGAATTAGACATCAGTGCTGATATTAAGGCAGAAAATGCCAATAAGTTATGCACTCATGGCCTCTTTACCAACAAGCAAACACACTCTTTCTCACCATTTCCCCCCACACACACATACATTATGCAATTCATGCATTCTTTATAAATGAAGTGCCATTTTCCAGCCATATGATTGGTCTGGTGCAGCATATTTAATGTCGTTAAAAGAGACATCTTTTAACTCTTCTCAGAGGATCATATTAAGACTGTTATGAACATTATGTTATCAATTTATGTTAATATATCAACAGAAGTACATAACACCTGGGTCCCTCACAGACTGAACTCCAGAGATCACTGCTGCGGTCTGAACTGAGTCAGTATGAGGATATACGCAGCATTATAATGACCCATACCTGAAAACCTGGAAATATCCCTTAGAAAGATTACATTTTACTACTTTTTTTCTTGACTTAGGTTATACTGATCTTGACCAGCTTTATCAACTGAGCCAGAGTGACCTTAAGAAATATTTCTAAAGATTTTTTTTTTTTTTTGTACTACAGCCAAAAATCTTAAATTAACTCTTGTGATGTTTGGTCTATCCTAACTTCTAACTAGGTTCCTTATTACACCTCTTAATCTTGTTAAGGACTTACAAACATGCCTTTAGTGTCTATGGATTATCAAGTGATGTCAGTTAAGAATAATCAGGTTGAAATAATGGCCGTCATGCCTTAGACATCACATGTGACAGGAAGAACATATAGAGCTGTGAGAAGTTCAAATGAAGAAAGAAGAATCAACGGACATAAACTTCCATGTTGACTACCATGAATCATTGCTTTAATAATTTGTTTAAAAGGGAGTTATTTTAAACGAAACATAGATGCATGTGTATATATAGTAATGTTTTTAATGGATCTTCTGTCCAGTTGGGACTTGGACATGGAGCTTTTTGTACATTTAAGCCTATTTTCCATTTCCTATGTGAATCTGAAGTCACAACTCAACTGGCAGTCTATCAAAGTCTCTAAGCACAGAATCCGCTTTCTAATCAGATCTCATTACTGTCCTACCTGGCTGAAGTGGGGTTGCGTTCGAGGGCACTAGCTCTCAGACATTCTGCATAATAGCGTCTCGCTCGGACCAGTGCAGTGTCCTTGGTTTGCACTTGATACCTGTCTCAGCCTAGAAGATGTAGACTGAGTTTGACGGCTAATCTGAAAACAATTACGTAGGATTAAAATTGGGCTCAATAGCTGTTAGGTTGCCTCTCAGAAAACTTCCAGTACACAGCCTCAAACTTGTCAAAGTTAATGTTGAAATGTTTTTTTAGAGAGTAACAGCTCAAGATGAAATCTATCCAGTGAGAGTTGAAATGCAGATTTGCTGCGGATGTCTCCAATGAAAGTAGGCGGCTAATAAAATCAGTTTCGAGAAGTGGAATATCTGATTAGTCAGATGGGAAATTTAGAAGAAGTTGGATCAGAACGGCCATGAATTGTCTAAATCCAAATCTAATACTGTCAGTCCCATTGACTCAATGAGGTTAAGGGTGATAACATGGTGAAATTGTAGTACAATGAGGCGTAAATTGAATTTTTGTCATTTTTGGTCACATCGAGCAATGTCTCAACAGTTGATTGCGAAACTCTGATTATAGAAAGTCGTGAGAGAGAGAGTGTGAGAAAATTTACTACATGGGAATTGTTAGCAAAGGTCTGAAGGATGAATGGGTTCAATAAGCACTAAATTTAAAGGCCTAGGCTGGTTTCAGAAAAGGCAAGATAAAGGTGGCCTGCTGGGATAGCAAGGTTGTGTGCGCTGCAGACAGTTAATTCCTAGAGGGATAGAAAAGAAAGGTTCCTGCCAGACCTGAGACGTGGCCAATGAGGTGTCATGAATCTGCCTTATATCAGTCTCATTCAACTGTACACGAGTGGCCCAGATCTCCCTTTAACTGCCCTACTTCTATCGGTCCGCTGTTAATTTGGGTTTGCAGTATGGGCCTTGGCGGAAATCTCCTTTAAAGACTATGCGAAGAGCTAATTTAATCGCTCCTGTTTCAGTTTAGCCACCAATTTGGGGTTTCGTTTTGGAGAGTTGCGGTCTAACATCTTTATTTAATTTACCGTCATGTGGGCAAAGGTCAAACAGTCAGTGAGGATGTGCAGGTCAACAAGATGTATTGTGCACCTCGTGAACCCTTTGCTTCTGAAGAAATGGTGCTACAAAATCCTTCCTGTTTGAGGCCGGCTAGCTACTACACCTAGGTTTTTTATGGATTGAGTCGTGAGGGAATCCATTTAACAGCCCAGGCAGGATGTGTCTCAAAGGCCCGCATGTGTGCATGTCTGTGTCTTTGTTTCTGGGGAGGGAGGCTTAGGAGAGAGCCACTAGTTCCATCTGCGTTTGGCATGGGCAGCATTTAAAGCCTGGCCCGTCACAAGCAGCTTGTGTAAGAGCCAGTCATGAGACTGAGGATAACAGCTATATATAACACATCTTAGATAGCAGTAGGCTCAGAGGGGACAGGGCACCCAGATAAGAGCCTATTAGCTCGTAAATGTAAGGAATGAATGAGTAACCTGCAGCTTTACTAGAATAGCGTGTAACTGAATTGTGCTCAGATCAGTCGGTCTATCTGTCCGTCCATAACAGAAATCTCAGATAGCCCGTGCTGCCTTTGATCGGCCTGCAGTAGGAAATGACAAACAAACTAAAGGTCACTCTTGTCTTTTCTTTTTTGTTTCATACATACTTTGCCTCTAATTATCCTTAAATGTATTCATGAAATTCCCCAGATACCTTGAAAAGATGCCCAAGTACTGACAGTACACTGTCAACAGTGGGTCAACCTTGTATGGTTGTGTTTTGGAGATCAAATACTCCTGCACCACATGGCTTGAGTTGCTTTTCATAACATGTAGGGGATGCAGTAAACCTATATGCTGTTACGTGCTTGTTTTTGAGTTATCTTGGTGTGCCCTTGGACTCAGACCTGCTATGGATACTCCTATACGTCAGATACGTACGCAGATCTACCCTCACTGCCTGATTTTGTGTGATGACCTTTCTTGTTATGAGATTCGTGGAACAGTTTTTTTTTTAACGAAGAGTGAATGGAAAGGTCATTCTTAACTACACAGATCACTGATTAGTCCTTACCGCTTTTGCCTTGAGTAGGTCAGCTACGCTCATTAACTTTTGCTCATTTAATAGCATCAGTCCAGCACTAACTGGTGGGACATATCTTTTTTTTTTTTTTTTGTGCATTGAAAATGTGACTGCATTTTGTCGCCTCATAATAGCATGATCATGCAGAGAGGTCTGGGTACAGCCGACTCTGTTAATGGGGTGAACCGGTGGTTTTATCTGCGTTATGCAGACGATTCCAGCACGTGTGAACAACACCTCTGCTGCTCTTTTTCATGGAACGTGTGCATGCGATAAGAGGTCACATATGCTGCTTTTTCGGCTGCTTTTTTGGCTTCTGTTTGCATTTGCATAGGGTTGGGCGGTATGACCCAGATTTTTATGGTATAAATATAACAATATGTGTAATTTTATATCACTGTAACACTGCCTACAATATGTTGTTTGCATACTTGAAATTGATTTAGTATATATTGATGCTCATATTGATATACTGACAATATAACCAGAATAGCAAAGTCACTTCAACTGTTTCATGGTATATACCATCATACAGCCCAGCCCTAACGTTGCCGCACTCACGCTTGTGACCTTAAACCTTCAGAGCCCAAGGAGCTTTTTATTGATTGATATTGAGACTCTCCATAACACAGAAAAAGAGAGCAAGAGAGAATAAAAAGGTTGGGGAAAAAAAAGATTGATTAGCCGGAGCTCTAGTGCTCCTGGGGAGGGGGTCTCAAAGGACGGAGATGAGTCAGTGGCATGTGAGGGGGATGCGAAGAGAGTGCTGAGTGTGTGTGTGTGTGTTTGCATGTTCTGTATGTGTGTTGGATGATGGGCGAACACCTTCATTACACTTGCATTTATACACACATGCATGTACATGCACAACACCTTCAGGGCATCTCAAGTAGTCCCTTTAAATCGCTGCAGGTAGGAATGGATTTTTTATTTTTATTTCTTTGCATTTGCAGAAGCCTTACTGCTGTGGCTTCTTTTGACATTGATTTAAACATGCATTACTTTCATAACCACATCTTACTGCATTATTAGAGACTAATAATAGGCTTAACGATATTCAAAGTTTTCTGCTAATCTAATCAGTTTTGTAATTGCAAAAATGAAAATAAATTTGTGACCATTCAGATTGCAAAACAATTTATAATAACATATTATCATTATTATTATACACTACGCAGACATATATTTTTTTAATAAAGTAATATTTCTGTTCAGCAAGGATGCAATAAATTTATCAAAAGTGACAGTAAAGACATTTATAATGTTACAAAAGATTCTATTCTTTCTATTCATCAAAAAAATCATGAAAAAAATGTCATAGTTTTCAGAAAATTATCAAGCAACACAACTAAGAAATGTGTGATGTCCTTTAAAAAATAGTGTAATAATAAGAAATGCTTCTTTAGCATCAAATCAGCATATTAGAATGATTTCTGAATGATCATGTGACACTGAAGACTGGAGAAATATGATTAAAGTTCAGCTTTGCATCACAGGAGTAAATTGCATTTTAAAATAAATTACAATAGAAAATAGCTGTTTTAAATTGTAATAATATTTTAGAATATTACTATTTTTACTGTATTTGTGATTAAGTAAATGCAGCTTTGGTAAGCAAAAGAGTCTTCTTTAAAAAACATTAAAAAAAATCTTACCAACCCCCAAATTTGGAATGGTACACTCTAAAAAATGCTTTGTTAAGAACAACCCAAGTTGGGTTGAAAATGGACAAACCTAGCAATTGGGTTGTTTTAACCCAGCTGTTGGGTTAAATGTTTGCCCAACCTGCTGGGCAGTTTTATTTAACTCAACTATTGTTTATATTTTTCTGTATTGCTTGCTTAAAATGAACCCAAAATATGTTGGAAATTAACATTTATTAATAAGTTTAATGAATAATTTAACAATCAACATTTATTAAACTGCTTATTAATAAATGTTCATCTGTAATTATGTCAGATTTTTTTTTTTTTTTTGGGTTCATTTTAAGCCAACCATATAGTAATTTTTAAACAATAGTTGGGTTAAATAAAACTGCCCAGCACATTGGCCAAACATTTAACCCAACCGCTGGGTTTGTCCATTTTCAACCCAACGTGGGTTGTTTTAAACCCAGCTTGTGTAGTGTAAAATATATTGACTTAATGGATTTAATAAAAATGCTATTAAAATAAAAAAAGATTCAAATCAGTTCTGCATATCATTTCTTAATCACTTAAACTCATAAATTATAGGTGTATGTATCAGTATCATTGTCTAGCCTCTCTTGTTTTCAACACCAGATTTCATATGAAGAATTTTTCAACAATAGCTTAGTGAAGCAGATTAAAATGCTGTAGATATAATAAGATTGGGATAAAACGGTGCAGAGGTATGAGCTACAGTATGTGACCTCATTTCATCAGAGCTCAGCAGCTGGTAATAGGTGTTCTAGAGACTCTCTTTGTAAAATCTTTGCTGTTTGATTCCATGTGGCTTGCTGAATTTTAAACCAGCATTTTGGTGAACAGACATAAAGGGCGGCCTGTAAGTTGCCTGCTCGTTTTCGCACTCGCTTGACCAGTCCTAGTGTAAGAAAATAAAGGGAACTGAATAAGTGCAATCATCAGCTTTGTGAAACAGAGAGGGGAGAATTTGTGCAAGCAATCATCAAAAATGCATCGCAGCCGTCCTGTAGAATATTCATGCTACGTCCTCCTGTAAACCGAGGCAGCATCACACCAGGTGTCCTCCAGGTATCCTCTCTACAAACAGACAGGCACTAGCCAAATGATCCGAGTGCAAAATGCAAAGCTCCATTCGCTCACATGGAGATATTAAGGCATGTGTGGTTTCTGCTGTACCCCTGGGGTTTAGACCACTTCCCTTCTCACAGTACTTACTGACACAGACACACACATACACACGCACAGGGTTTTTTGTAACTTTCTCACTCACACACACACACACACATTCTCTTTCTCTTCACACATCTTGAGGATGTGTGAAACTCTATATATATTTAAAATCAACTGGCTTGTGGGCTAGTTGCCTGAACAACTAGTCGACTAAATCTATTTTAAACTAAATGAAACTGGTTTGAGTTCACCTGACCCCATTCAGACACATGTTCAAAAGCGGTTCGGTGGAGTGTAGCATCATGGAACAGAAAGCAGGGGTCTTGAGAAAAGTGATTTTTAAACTATTTTTAGCATGAAACACTCACAAACCGGCGCTGTTTTAAAGGCACAACTCCTGCAAAGAGGGTTTGACAGTGAAAACCGCTAAAGTCAGCTGGTTAAATAAAGCGCAGCTACTCTAAATATCAAAGCTAAAACTAGTCTGTTGTAGGGTGACTAGTCTACCATCGTGACTTATTCCTAAAGTATGCACATTTGAAACATATATCTTAGCAGTTCCCTCTCACAGTAAACCCATATCTGTGGATTTTTTAATTCAAGAATGTGCAACTGTGTCTAAACCCAGGGTCAGCTTTTCATCTTCTTTCAACTCTCAGTTCATTAGCCGTAATGAAGTTGTGCTGAGGGTTAGTACTAATTCAGATGACTGTTACGAGCTCAGGATCTCCACAGTCACGGCGTGTCTATTGATTTCCCAGCGTTTACAGCGGAGTGCATTCTTTTTAGATGTTAGCCTTTTGACTTATCATTTTTTTTCTTTTTTTTATTCTCAGTATGGGGAAGAGGAGGTCTGCTCAGACCGCCTGGATGCTGACTTCCCTGACTTTGACCTCTCGCAGCTGGACGCCAGTGATTTTGACTCAGTGAACTGCCTCAGTGAGCTGCATTGGTGCAACGAGCACTCAGATCAATCTCCTGCATCCATACAGTACAGTGCTGGAGACCCAGAGCTATTTGAGGTGGGAACCATCATCTGTACTTCCTTTATTGTGCACATGTAGATTGATATGTAAATTTAGTGGTTATTCAAAATCTAGTATTTTTGTCCTTGGGTTTTTTTAAGATGGACAATAATCACAGCAGTCCTTGGAAGGTCCCTGTCCCGAATGGTGCACTTAATGTTGCAGTCTCATTGCCTTTGTGTGTTCACTACCCGACAAAACATTAAGAATTTCAAGTTGAAGGGTGGAGGGCACAATTTGGGAAAGATTATAGGGACAACATTAGTTTTAAAGGTTGAATTCCCCCCAAAATGAATTGAATATATTTTTTTATATTTTTTCATCATTTTTGTCAATCAAACCAAAACTTTCATGCTTCAAAAACTACAGAAAGACATTGTTCAAGTAATCCATATGAATTGTGAGATTTAATCCAAGGCTTCGGAAGAGACACATTTACTTTATTTGGAAAGAACAGATTTAATTATTCACTTATAAACATTGATGTACATACATACATAGATCACATCAAATATGGTATATGGAAGCTCAACACTAGTTGCCTGACAAGAGAACAAATCAATCAATCAATCATTTGAAGCCTAGTTTAGTACAAACCCGATTCAAAAAAAGTTGGGACACTGTACAAATTGTGAATAAAAAAGAAATGCAATAATTTACAAATCTCATAAACTTATATTTTATTCACAATAGAATATAGATAACATATCAAATGTTGAAAGTGAGACATTTTGAAATGTCATACCAAATATTGGCTCATTTTGGATTTCATGAGAGCTACACATTCCAAAAAAGTTGGGACAGGTAGCAATAAGAGGCTGGAAAAGTTAAATGTACATATAAGGAACAGCTGGAGGACCAATTTGCAATTTATTAGGTCAATTGGCAACATTGATTGGGTATAAAAAGAGCCTCTCAGAGTGGAAGTGTCTCTCAGAAGTCAAGATGGGCAGAGGATCACCAATTCCCCCAATGCTGCGGTGAAAAATAGTGGAGCAATATCAGAAAGGAGTTTCTCAGAGAAAAATTGTTATCATCATCTACAGTGCATAATATCATCCAAAGATTCAGAGAATCTGGAACAATCTCTGTGCGTAAGGGTCAAGGCCGGAAAACCATACTGGATGCCAGTGATCTTCGAGCCCTTAGACGGCACTGCATCACATACAGGAATGCTTCTGTAATGGAAATCACAACATGGGCTCAGGAATACTTCCAGAAAACATTGTCGGTGAACACAATCCACCGTGCCATTCGCCGTTGCCGGGTAAAATTCTATAGGTCAAAAAAGAAGCCATATCTAAACATGATCCAGAAGTGCAGGTATTTTCTCTGGGCCAAGGCTCATTTAAAATGGACTGTGGTAAAGTGGAAAACTGTTCTGTGGTCAGACGAATCAAAATGTGAAGTTCTTTTTGGAAAACTGGGACGCCATGTCATCCGGACTAAAGAGGACAAGGACAACCCAAGTTGTTATCAGTGCTCAGTTCAGAAGCCTGCATCTCTGATGGTATGGGGTTGCATGAGTGCGTGTGGCACGGGCAGCTTACACATCTGGAAAGGCACCATCAATGCTGAAAGGTATATCCAAGTTCTAGAACAACATATGCTCCCATCCAGACGTCATCTCTTTCAGGGAAGACCTTGCATTTTCCAACATGACAATGCCAGACCACATACTGCATCAATTACAACATCATGGCTGCGTAGAAGAAGGATCCGGGTACTGAAATGGCCAGCCTGCAGTCCAGATCTTTCACCCATAGAAAACATTTGGCACATCATAAAGAGGAAGATGCGACAAAGAAGACCTAAGACAGTTGAGCAACTAGAAGCCTGTATTAGACAAGAATGTGACAACATTCCTATTCCTAAACTTGAGCAACTTATTTCCTCAGTCCCCAGACGTTTGCAGACTGTTATAAAAAGTAGAGGGGATGCCACACAGTGGTAAATATGGCCTTGTCCCAACTTTTTTGAGATTTGTTGATGCCATGAAATTTAAAATCAACTTATTTTTCCCTTAAAATGATACATTTTCTCAGTTTAAACATTTGACATGTCATCTATGTTGTATTCTGAATAAAATATTGAAACTTCCACATCATTGCATTCTGTTTTTATTTACAATTTGTACAGTGTCCCAAATTTTTTGGAATCGGGTTTGTAAACTTAGATTAAAACTCACTGCTAGTCGAAGCCACAGCATAGTGGTGAGTGCCAATATACATTGTGATGATATATTGTGCAATAGTGATCATGTGGGTTTTGCAGGTTCAAGTCTAGCCTGCAACGTGTCCCAATCCTGATTTTGCCCTCTTTTATGAATAGCCTCTGTTATTCTCCACTGGTTATGTCTTTAAAAGAGGTAAAAAAGGATTGTGTACATGTAGGTTCTCCTGATCTTTGCTTTGCAGAACATTTTCCTTCATTTCTTTCTTGTTGTTTCAGGAAGAAAATGCGGCACTGCTCGCTGCCCTCACAGACAGCCTGGACGGCATTGTTGAGGACGGAGTCGGGGGTCTGTCTGTGTTCCCTTCCCTAGGGGACGACCCTGAGGAGGGCGAGGAGGAGGAAGATGACCTCCCTTTGGACAGTGAGCCTTTCCCTGGCTCACTGAGCCCAGAGACAGAAGAACCATCTCTAGTAAGAACCCTTCCTTCCTGTTTAAGGTGGATTTGGATGGGCCTCTGACTACCCCACAGCATGGGTATGATAGGCAACACAGGTCTGAATTTTTCTCATTTTGGGCTTTTTGTTTCTTTTTAAGCAACCAATCTAACAAGAATCCTCTTCACAGGCAGGGATGTGGATCGTGGACACAGTTTATATGGACTTTTTGGCTTTGACTTTTTTCTGGCCTTTCATTTTCTCACTCTCAGCCTTATAAGAAAGTACTCTGGTGGACATTAACATGGATACTTTGATATATTTCATGGCAATATATGTATATATACTTTTATTCAGCAAGGATGCATTAAATTGATCAAAAGTGACAGTAAAGACATATATAATGTTACAACAGATTTCTATTTCAAATAAATGCTGTTCCTTTGAACTTTATATTCATCAGAGTCCTAAAATATTAAGCAACAGAACTGTTTTCAACATTGATAATACTAAATGTTTCTTGAGCAGCAAATCAGAATATTAGAATGATTTCTGAAGGATCATGTGACACTGAAGTCTGGAGTAATGAGTAATGATGATTCTTCTTTCACAATATCACTGTTTTGATGTATTTTTGATCAAATAATTGCAGCCTTGGTGAGATTAACTTTTGAACAGTAGTGTACTTCAATGAATCCTGTGGCATTTCCGTCATGATAGTGTCCAAAAAACATGGCAAAACCATGGTACTTTTTTAAGGAAATACTTATGTCTACTTCCCAGGTCTCTAAATCCTTCAGGTGACAAAATGGACTTCTACAAAATGGACTTCTCTTTCCTCCCTTTTCTCTTTTGTGAGAGGACACTACTCTCTCTTGCTCATCTCTTTCTTTAGTCGCCACTTCCTGGAATAAGATGCTGTGTTGTTATCTGTCCCTCTCAGCTCACAAACCCCAGCAGTTTAATCTGTGTACGTTGTAAAACCAGTTATAACAGTTATTATCCGTTGAACAGCTTTTCTTTTCTACTCTCTTCTTTTTTCCTCATTTTTTCTCTGCTTTTTCCTGTAATGCTGGCCTGTATTGTTGTAATGTGGCTGTTTTTCCAGTTTGTCATGTGTGTTTTGTGATTTTTTTTTTTTTTTTTTTTTTTTTTTTTTTTTTTTTTTTTTACCGTAGAGACTGGTACTTACAATAATGTCTGTCTTACATTTCACTCAATACCTTTCACAATTCACATTGTTCTAGGATCACATTGTTTGGTGCCCATGAAAGGGCACCATCTGATTACTGAGATAATGTTGCCTCTTTTTCAGACTTGTTACAGAGTTACCAAAAAAGGCTAACTTACAGGGTGTAGGACTAAATTATATAAGAGATGTCTGAAGGAGGGACAAATTATTCCTAAATTTATCTGGGAATAAGACTAGTACTTTTGTGGTGCCAGTAGGACAAAAAATACCAGTTGCCTGTTTTTAATTTGCTCATGAAAACTGTAATTCACATTCAGGCAATGGGAAAAATGTTCTGAACAAAACATTTTACAGAATTTGTTAATTATTGTAAGTAATACATAGCAATAATAATGCATTTGTTATCATCAACAAACAACAATTTTTAATGGGTTATTTTATAAATATACTATCGTTCATTATTAATTCATGTATATATGAACTAATGTTAACTTGAAATGCATTATTTATATACTACTGCTTAAAAGTTTGGGGTCAATACGATTTTTTTTTTTTTTTTTTTTTACTTTTATTCAGCAAGAGTGCATAGTGCAAAAAGTTATTTCAAATATATGCTGTTCTTTTGAACTTCCTATTCTGAAAAATAAAAAGTATTGCAGTTTCCACAAAAAATATTAAGCTGTTTTCAAAATTGTTCATAATAAGAATTGTTTCTTGAACATCAAATAATCATATTAGGATGATTTCTGAAGGATCATGTGACACTGAAGACCATAGTAATGATGCTGAAAATTCAGCTTTGCATCACAGGAATACATTACATTTTAAAATATATTCAAATGAAAAACAGAGATTTTAAATTGTAATAATATTTCACACTATTACTGTTGTTAAAGTGTTTTTGATCACATAAATGCATCCTTGGTGAGCATAAGAGACTTCTTTCAAAAACGTTATAAAAATCTTGCAGACCCCAAACTTTTTAACAGTAGTGTGTATATACTGTAAAAAAAAAAAAAAAAAAATCATTAAACCAAGATTAATAAATTCTATAAAGTATTATTATAGTTATTTTATGTTATATATTGTATTACAACAAGGTTCAATTTGTTAACATCAGTTAAAATTACAAAATTTTGTAAAGTTCCCGTCAATTATTTAGTCTTTTTACAACCTTTCTTGCATTCTCATTGAAACAGTGCCTGAAAATCACAAGTCTAGACCGATGCATTTCCATGTTAGATGATTGAGTAACAACGGAATTGTTCCAGTGTAGTTTAGCTTCCTCCTGGAGTCTCATTGTAAGGGTTTAGTCTGGGTATTAGTGTCTTACCCAAGAGCTGAGAGCCCCCTCTGCTGGCAATGGCCACAGTTACACCTAAACCCCTAAATGAGGCCAGTCTGTGTGCGAAACAAGGGATGCATTGAAGCACCAGGAACTAGGATAGTGGAGCACATGTTTTCATGGCATAGATGGCCGTTGCATGCCAAAACGGTTTGGTACACAGAAGCTGAAACCCTCAGCACCCCTTCAGTTTCCTCAATGGACACTGAGAGGCATGGACAGACCTGCCAAGTTGGCACATTAACAATCGCTTAAGGGACTCAACCACACAGTGCTGCCGCTTCTTACTTTGCTTTCTCTGGTTGCGCTGGTCATTTAGGACTGGCAGACTTCCATTTAAGATTTTCTTAAATCTCCAGTACCTAACTGTTCTTTCAGTGGCTAGAGCACAGAACTGCTTTAAACGTTACACTCTAGCTGTTGGTGTTGTGTTTGAGTACTGAAAGACAAAATGCAAACCTTTCTTGATAAGTAATACATCAGAGATTGATTGTGTTTGTACTTTCTGTTTTAAATGCATCGTGCACTATCAAATTTTAATGCCTCGCCTCTTATTCCCTCCACAGCTCAAAAAGCTCCTGTTGTCGCCCCCTAATGTGCCTGCGGGCCTCGAGTCGCACAAAGACGGCAGCGTGCATCGCCATAGCAGCAGGAACCAGCACGTCAAGCCCGTGAGGCCTGTGCTGAAGGTGAGAGGAAGTTCCAGCCACAGTGACTGCAGCATAAACTCAGAACATGTGGAAAAAAAAGAAGATGACGCATAATAGGAAATGGATTTAACAACCTCAGTGTGAGCGCGTATGCCATTCACTACCTGTTTACGCTGCAGCGTATTCCCACCGCAATGCTAATGCCTAATTAGCTTATGCCAGCCTTTAGAAACCACACTGAGGATTTGCGCTTCAAAGTTTTAAAGCCTGTGAAGCCTGTGGTTCCTCATTCACTCCCTCCATTTTGGCACATTGCACCATGGCTAAGGCCGCTGTCGTATTAGAGTTGAGTGCAGCCATCTGTCATACCGAAGCCACAGCCTCTACCCAGCCTAAAGGGCAATGTTCACTGAATTTGAGATTACTTAAAAAGAACAGGCAGTAGTTCCTCAGATACCAAGAGAATATCTTGCAACTAACCTTGCCACATTTGTCACAGTAACCTTAGAGCAAAATGCACTCTGAAATAGACTCTGGGGGTTTCAGCTGCCCCGCGTGGTTCGCATGTTTGGTCATTTCGTAAGGGTGTTACAAAAGATAGCTCGCTACATTCCACATAGATGAATGCCATGAGCATGCTTGGCACTGTAATGGTTTTAGTTTATTACTTCTGCCATTACAGTGCTAAAACTGTTTTGGCAGACGTGGTTTATTTTATTTATTGTAACAGCAAAACTGTGTAAAATAAATGTGTAAAACAAATTAAATTCTGATTGGATTTCTGTAAAATCTGATTGAAGCCGATTTGTCGTTGCTTTAATAATTGAGTATGTAGCCGTGGTCAAACGTATTGGCAGTGACATCAATTTTGTGTTTTGCAAAGTTTGCTGCTTCAGTATTTGTACAATATGTTTCTAATGTATACTGGAAGACAATGGTAAGCATTTTTAAAGGCTTTTTTGGCAAAATCATTCAATTTATGCAAAAAGTCAGTATTTACAGTGTTGACCCTTCTTCTTCATAACCTCTGCAATTCGCTCTGGCTTGATGGATAACAGCTTCTAGGGCAAAACCTGACTTATAGTGACCCATTATTGCCTTATTATTGCTCAGAGTTTATCACAATTTTGTGGCCTTCGCTTTTTGAGGATTGAGGTTCTCTATGGGATTAAGATCTAGGGAGTTGTCTGGCCACAGATATAAAATTTCAATGTAATAATCTCTGAGCCACTTCATTATCACTCCTGCTTTGTGACATGGTGCTCCACCATGCTGGAAAATGCATGGATCATCACCAGATTGCTCCTGGATAGTTGGGAGAAATGGCTCTTGCAGATACCATTCTTTATTCCTGGAAGTGTTTTTGGGCAGAATTGTGCACACGTTTCTTTAGCCTCCTTGTTAGAGCACCCGACTCTCATGCGGACGGACTCGGGTTCAAGTCCCACTTAGAGTGGACGGTTTGAACGGGAGGGGTTACATTGGTGCCGTGACCCGGATGGGAGTGAGGTTTGGTGGGGTGAGTATAATGGACATAGGCCGGTAAGAGCTCTGCGTGTAAGCCTCACTCCCCTGATCTTAAGAGATGCTCTAGCGACTGACGTTGGAGAATGTGGTCTTGAGCCTCCTTGTTAGAGCGCCCGAATCCCATGCGGATGGACCCGGGTTCGAGTCAAGCTTAGAACGGGTGGCTTGAACAGTAGGGGTTACATTGGTGCCGTGACCCGGATGGGAGGGAGGTTTGAGGGCCGGTAAGAGCTGTGCGTATAAACCTCACTATCCTGATCCCAAGAGGCGCTCTAGTGACTGATGCTAGAGACTGCGGTCTTTATCCTCCTTGTTAGAACGCCTGACTCCCATGCTGGCGGACCTGGGTTCGAGTCTCACTTAGAATGTGCGGTTCGAACAGGAGGGGTTACACAAGGATGGTCTCAGGATGCATCACTGTTGGCACGATACAGAACTCATGGTAGCTTTCACCTATTCTTCTCCAGACAATCTACTTTCCAGTCAGAAGGGGGCTTCACCAGAAAATAACTTTGCACCAGTTGTCTGCTGTCCAATCTTTGTACCTCCTTCAGAATTTAAGTCTGTCCTTGATGTTTTTTCCTGGAAAGAGATAGCTTCTTTGCTGCCCTTCTGTACACTAGGCCACTGCCCAAAAGTTTTCTCACTGTGCGTGCAGATGCGCTCACACCCCTCTGCCGCCAATATTGAGCAAGCTCTGCACTGGTTGTGACACGATTCCATACCCGACCTGTCGGAGGAGACAGTCCTGCTGCTTTCTGGACACTTCTTCACTGCAGTTGAACCTTTGTCCTTGAAGTTCTTGATGATCTGGTAAAAGGTTCTTTCAGGTGCAATATTCTTTGCAGCAGTTTCCTTGTATGTGAGGCCATTTTGATGCAAAGCGATGATGGTTGCACGTCTTGCATTGGAGGGAACCATTGCTAACACAAGAACACAATGATTGGAAACACTTCTTCCCTCCTTTATAGCAACCTGCTCTTATAATACAATCATAATGATAGAGTGATTTCACCTGACTAGTACTGGTTCACACTTTCCCATGTGCTGATATGATTAGTGAAATGACGTTAGCTGATCATATTGTGTGAGGGCTAAAACTGGGTTTTTGTCATAGTTCATTTTTGTGATAGTTCACACAACAGCAAACTTTGCGAAACACATCTATGTGCCAATGCTTAATTTCTTATTTTGTATCTCCAATGCAAAATGTCTTCCTTGTCTTTTATACAATGTCACCGTTGACAGCCTTTTATAAAGGTTGTGTGTCCACCCATACGTTTTTAGCCAGCTTAAAATGCTAGGTGCTCTGCTGAAAACACCTAGATATGATAAAAAATATTTGCTCTAGCTCTTCTTTTAAATTATTTTGTTCTGTAATTATGCTTTTTGTTGTCATCTGTTGACGTTGTACAAGCAGAATGTGGCGGTTGGTCAGTGTTGTAATTGTCCCGCTCCTCCTCCACTCTGATTGGATGGCTGGGTAAAAAGTGACAGTGATAAGCACTGCATTTTACCCAAAGTTGAACATTCGTCAACTCTTGGCGACTGGTAAAAAAAATGCTCAGCATCTCGTCACGCAGCTGCCATTTTATAAAACAATTGGAACAATTGCCATTGAAAACAATTGGAAAAATACGCTAGCCTCTGCAATACACCCAAATACACTCTGCATTACGCAATGAAAAACAGAATCTCTCAAGCATAATAAAATCATGTTATGGACAGCCTCTTGAGGCTTATTGCTTTATTATATTTCTACTGTATTTAATATCAAAAGATTAAATTAAATGTCTCCTTCTCCCTCCACAGAAGGACAAATCAAGCACACAGGAGCGTAAGCCACGACCAGTGAGGCCCACCGGTCGTCTTTGCACTGAACTCCACCGCCACCTCACCACCGCACGGGAGGCTGAGGACACGCCTTCCGCTGACACGGAGGAAGAGGAAGAGGAGGATGAAGAGGACAGTGACTCAGAGGAAGAGGAGGAGGAGGAGTCTTCCAGCAGTGAGAGTGAGAGCATGGTGTGCGTTGAGCCAGCGAAGCCTCAGTTCTCCTCAGAGAAGGAACTGCACTCGGTAGTGGAACTCATCAAATACATGCACACGTACTGCCTGCCGATACGCAAACAGGCCAGCTGGGATCGCAAAGAGCGTGAGGCTTTGGCGCGAAAGACCAAGCCTGAGAACCCGCAGGTCCCCCGTGGCCTTCCTCAGAACTCTCAGAAACCGCCCCCCCAGACCAGCAGTGGGACCAGGCCAAGGGTGCCCTTCACTCGCCGCAGGGAAATCAAAGCCCACTCCCTGCTCAAGGAGCTGTTAGAGGCAGTCAGTTCCTTTGACGTAAGCAAGCCTTACAGAATGCACAGCCCCCCTTATATCCACTGCAGAGGGGCAGTGACTCGGCCTGGCGCTGACGTTTCTTCCTCCCCTGCACGTCAGCCCAAAGCTGAAGCTAAAGATTCAGACTGCGAGAGCTCGCAAAAGGCCGCAAAGCGCCCCAAAAGCCCCGAGCCAGAGGAAGGCTCCTTTTCAGTCAGGCGTTCCCGCCGTCTAGCCTCCTTCCCCAGCCGATTCGCTAAGAAGGTCCGTGAGAACTGTGGGCGGTTGGAGCCCATTGCTGGGCAATCCAGGGAAGAGGAGAACGTGGTCAAACATCCTCCCACTGAGCCTCCTTCTGATAGCAGCCAGAAGACCAACTCCCACAAGGCTTCTGAAGCCCATAACCCATGCTGCAGGGACGGTAAGAAATTAGTCACCTTAAAACACACATGGGAAAAATACTGCACATTCACTCCTTAAACTATAAGTTCACATGAAAAGACACTTTTTGTCTCTGAATGTGTAAATATATATATATATATATATATATATATATATACACTGTATAGATATTATGGTAACACTTTAGTATAAGGAACATGTATTCACTATTAACTATGACTTTTTCCTCAGTAAACTCCTAATTTACTGCTTAATTATTAATAGTTAGTAAGGTAGTTGTTAAGTTTAGGTATTGGGTTGGATAAGAATGTAGAATATGGTCATGCAAAATAAGGCATTAATATGTGCTTAATAATTACTAATAAATAGCCAATATTCTAGTAATATGCATGCTAATAAGCAACTAGTTAAAAGACCCTAAAATAAAGTGTTAGCAAAATTATAATTCATAATGAACATGTTTTCAGTTGCTGAATTCAAGATTTAATAAAATATCAATTTAAATTTGATATTCATCTGAATGGCTAAGAAAATAAAATAAAATAAATATGCATAAATATTAAAATAATATTTAGAAAATGTTTGTCCACACTGTCAGTGTGGTGTAACATTTAGGAATTTACATTTTGTTGACGCATGCAAGTGAAATAATTAAATAAGATAAAATTATATATATATATATATATATATATATATATATATATATATATATGTATATATATTTTATTTATTTTATTTATTTTTTTATTTTATTTTTTTAGATTTTATTTTATCTTATAGGCTTTAAAATTTTATTTTATCCGATCTTATTTTATCTTTTATTTTATCTTATTTATTTTATCTTTTATTATATCTTACGGCAGGCATATATATATATATATATATATATATATATATATATATATATATATATATATATATATATATATATATATATATATATATATATATATATATATATATATATATATATATATATTAGTGCTGTCCAATCGATTAATGTCAAATCGATTAATCATGATTAATCGCATCTAACATAAAAGTAAAGTTTGTAAATATATAATATATTACATATATGTGTATATATATATATATATATATATATATATATATATATATATATATATATATATATATATATATATATATATATAATATATATATATATATAAAATAAAAAGGTTAATTAGGTAAGTATAGCATTCTAAAAACCTTGATATGTTTAAAACATTTGAAAAAGAAAATACAGTATGGTTGTTCCTTTATCTTTTTAAATTCCTCAAAGAATGTTTTTGTTCTGTAGTTCTTTAGAAACCCATCTATTTACTGCTGCTTTAAAGAGCCCAGAAGCCAAACACTTATCTGAAAAACCTATAATGTACCATCAAGCACATTTTTAATCTTCAGAGAGCCAGTTCAGGAACTGTGTGTGCTGATCTCTAACAATGACACTGTCTGTTGTTCTGATTGTAGAGAAACGCTCCTGCCTCTGTCTGCCGCTGGCGTCCAAATCCAATGGGTATGTGTTCCATTCATATCTAATCTATCCTAGAGCCCTGGATCACTTCCAGGCCTAAAGTTTAAGACCACCATTGGACTCCGTCCATCTTTAAAATTGCCTAGAGGAGGCTTGCAGAGTCGCAGTTTTTACATAACAAAACGCTCAGTCTCTCACAGTAAAATTTGTATATAAATAGCCCTGAGGTTCTTCTACCAATTACAGTCATTTGTTGTTCTGTGCATACACATAGCTCAGATGTGATGTGAAGTAAAACAACCCAGATCAATCAAACCCTACTACAAATATAAACCTCTAAAGCAGTAAATCTGATGCATTGTGTTTTTGAGCCTCTATCCTTTTTCTTGTCCATGTAAGAGTTTAATGGATTCTGTATTCTCTTTCCGTGTTTTTCTGATCAGAGACACGCAGTATGCCAACAAGCCCTTTGAGCAGACTCTCTGTGTGGAATTGTGTGGCACAGCAGGTAATATTACGCACTTAGTCAGGGGTATTTTTATAAGTGTGCCATTTTTGGCATCATGTGAGCTGTTAGCACTTGATTCACCTCATATGTTCTCACGCATGCTAGTAGCTTGCCAGCTTTTGTACAATTTACATAGCAAATAATGAATGTTCTCATAATGAAAATTATATTTACGCTACCTTTCAAAACTTTGGGGATCGGTAAGATTTTTAAAATGTTTTTGAAATGCACCAAGGCTTCATTTATTTGATCAAAAATACAGTAGAACTGAGAATATTATTACAATTTAAAAAACTATTTTCTATTTTAATAACATTTAAAATGTAATTTATTCTTGTGATGAAAAGTTGAATTTTCAGCATCATTACTCCAGTCTTTAGTGTCACATGATCCTTCAGAAATCATTCTATTATGATGATTTGCTGCTCAAGAAACATTTCTTCTTATTATCAATGTTGAAAAGAGTTGTGCTGCTTCATATTTTGTGGAAAACATATTTTTCAGGATGCTTTGATGAATAGAAAGTTCAATATAACAGCATTTATTTGAAATAGAATAGAACTTTAAAAATGTCTTTACTGTATCTTTAGATGTGCCTTTGCTAAACAAAAGTTTTAATTTCTTTAAAAAAATAAAAATGGTACTGACTCCAAACTTTTGAACTGTAGTGGGTTTTTTTTATAGATTGTTGAACTTTAATGCTTAGTTTTAGGGGTTTGTATGAGCAATAGCAATGGTGATAACTGCCTTAACCACTACAAATAATAACTTCAAGTTCAATTTCAAGTTCATTTGTCATTATTATATATTACACATACTTAATATTATATGACTCATGATGTAAGCTTCATTAATTATGTTCATTGCCTGTTGTGCACTGTGATAACAGAATGTTTGGTGATATTCTAGGGCATGTGGTTGTGGAGCTCATGTGTGTGTCGTAGTGATTAATGAGTGTGTGTTTTCCAGGCCTGACTCCCCCCACCACACCCCCTCATAAACCAGTGGAGGATGAGCTCTTCAAACCAGACGGAAAAGCTGAGCTCACCACCAAGAGCTCGTGCCTGGCGCGGGCGCACATACGCAAGCTCCCAGAGCAGACAGAACTGTACGCCCAGCTGCGCAGGATGGGCCAAACGGGCGACACGGACTCTAAGGGTGAATCGCAACGTGCATACGGGGACCACGATTACTGCCTATTGGGACTGGGAGAGAGTCGCAAGAGAACGGCAGCGGCGCTCGCCTCTCAGTGCCATGTGGAAGTGGCGGAGGAGGATGAGATGGATGTGAGGAACGGGGAGATTGAGGGACAGGAGGAGAGGCTCCTAACGAAGGTCCCCGATTACCAGCAAACGACTGAGGCCGACTCGGCCACTGCGTTGACCACGCCCAGTCCCGAGCAGACCAGTGAACCCATACCTGTCCGTTCTCCCAGCCCAGAGCTGGACGCCCAGTCCCCAGTTTCCTGTTCACCCCCCTCACCCAGCTGCAAACTCTCCTTCAGGTACTGAATACTGGTTTTTCCATTGCTGCGTTTTGTTGACCTCGGAAATTCTGAAATTTCTGATTTCGAAAAGTGCAATAGATCGCCAATTGAAGTCCAAATGCATATGTATGTCACACAAACATGGCAGCACTCAGGGAAATAAATTGCCTTAATGAAGGTGCGTTCATGCCATGTCAGAAATATCATAATTATGAGATTCCAGTTTCTAAAAAGCATTCACGTCCATGTAGAACTCATTATTTTTTTGAGAGTTTCAACTTCTAACGTCATAAGACACTCAAAATGGCAGAGGCTTCAGCAGTAAAATGTAGTTAAGATGTCATGTAGTAATAATTTCTATAATTGACTATTGTTAGTGTCTTAATAATGCAAGATTAATCTGAAAATAAACAAAAGCCATACAATGCATTTTAATGTAGCTAGCACAGAGTTGCATAACTGATGTCTAATGTTCTGTTCAATAAACTTTTATTAATAAGCATTTATTTATTAATAAGGCTTTTGCATAAAGACTGGCTGCCCGTTCTCAGCAATGACTATAAATTCATTCTAATTTCTAAATTGAGAATAGGGTCCACAACACAGCTATAACGATAACAACTCAGGGGAACGATATCAATGGAATCACTTTCAGAACCAGCATTACATGTTTTCCAGTGATAAAAATGTAAAAAATAATAATAATAAAAAAGTTAACCTCCAGAACATCATTTATTCTTTGCCAAGACTATTTGTTGACAGTCAAACAACTGCTAAGCTAATGTTAGCATTTCCATTTTGTTTCTTTATATGTCATCATTTGAGTGTCAGGGAACAAAACACCTTTCTGTTTGGAATTCATGAGGGAGGTTTTAACACTCTGAGGTCTAAAAACGCGCCGGCGCGTTTTGCAGGTTTTTTTTCACATTGCAGCAAAACAGACTTAAAATACTCTTTCATTTTTTGTCATAGAGACATAAGTAATACATCAATTGGAACTATAGAATATCTCCTTTTATTTGTATACACTCAGAGTAAAAACAAAATGTTGTGCTTTTTGTAAAATAAAGAAAACTAACATGATGCGTGATCTCTCATCTCCCTCTGAACGAAGTCCAATCTGATAGTTCTCAGAAAATGAACTGTAACTTAGTGAATACTAATCACAAAAAATTCATACTTATGTCTAACAAAACGTTGAAATGTCAGGTTTTAAATCGTGCAAGTCAAATCGAAAACAAACATTCTGTGTTTATGTAATCTGTATGAAAAGAGAGCCATGTCAGAAGTCCGTGATTCAGCTCATTATCCGCTAATGCGGCCACACCCACGGAGCCAGCGCTATTCACAGGCAAATTCAGAGACAACACATGCATTCATCATCTCAATCGTGTATTTATTGCCTTGAAAATTGTTTATCTGGATGAAAAAGCCATGGTTAGCGATCTCTGGAAGACATTCAGTAAATTCCTGTTTGTTTTCTTCTATTGATAAGTTTTAAGTGAGTTTTTGTTTCTTTAGCGCCCTCCGGCTGTAGTATGAATTGGTAAACACCATTCATGGAATATCGTCTTCTTCTTAGGTGAATTTGTGGACTAAAATGCACAGAGCGCCCTCCGGCTGCAGTATGAATTGCAAACACCAGCGCTCATAGAGATAACAATGAATATTAAATAAAAAATAACTCCTCTGTATAGAAAATTGACATAAACATATGAGAATCCTATATTTCTCCAAATGTGCATGCTTTTAAACTAAAAGCCTATATTCAGACTCTTTGCATCACAGAAATACATTATATTTTAAAGTATAATATAAAACCATTATTTTATATTGTAATAAAATTTTTCTGTATGTTTCATATACCATGATGAGCTTGAGACATCACAGAAGTTTTTTTTTCACAGCCTACCTGACTGAAATGCCTCATTAATATGCAAGTCTTTTCAGGTCATTACTATTCAATTCTTTTGTCTTCACAGGTGAGAATGAGCCATTATTCATGGAGATTCACGCCTCCTCGCATACCGTGTTTCTTGGCAAAAAGTGTCTTACAAAAACTAAATCAGTATATTGTTATAAATGAAAGAGTAGTCAGCATAATTTGTACATAATTTTGAAGCAAAAACTCTAGTCTACAACCTTCAATACCCAAAAGTCTTGTGAACACAGATTTAATATACTTTTATTGGCCTTATATCAGTGACTTAAGTTTTTTGTTTTTTCAGTAACCACGCATAAACGTTATTCCTTCAAAAACACAAACATGTACACACATGTTCCTCACATATTATGGTAGCCTAGTTTGTGCTGAATACAGTGTAATGGCACTTGTGTCATTAATATGTTTATGAACAACTGAAAAAAGCACAAATGTCAGGGCATGTCAAAACTTCTCCAGGCCCCAAATCAGCCTCAGACTCCAGAGGGTTAAAATGAAATGCAGCACAAATCCCTGAGCTGCTCTGCTATTAGCAAGATGATAACAGTACTTTCTTTTTCCATTTATTAGCCATTTTGAATAACTCAGCCCTGTTGTCCTTCTTTCAGCGATGAGAGCTCTGAGACATGCCACGAAGCAACTGAAAAAAGGAGCAAGACAAAGTGTGGACAAGAGAATGATGTGGTAGGTTGTGTTTTTAATCTGATTTTAGTAGTTGCAGCACTAACCTTATTATCAAAGGCGTAGATGCATTTAATGTCTTGATCATTTCCTTTAAGTGCTGTGGAGCGTATTTGTTCTAATTACCTGTGCATTTCCAGAACAAGTGCCAAGTGATCTACATTCACAACCTTCCGAACAGCTTCACTCAGTCCATGCTGCGTAAGCGCTTTGAGGCCTTCGGCCGTCCAGAAGACTGTAAAGTGGTCATCAAAAACGAGTGGGTTCCATTTCTGTCTAGTTGATGATGCTGCCTGATCTTATCATGCCCTCAGCAGTGAGTGGGAGAACAGAGCGCTGATGTTTCTCTGTGTTTGCGTGCTTGTGTAGGGAGCGCTGTGGAGTGATCACACTGAGGCCCACTCAG